>NC_057814.1:549426939-549647324 GCF_018294505.1 Triticum aestivum
CCACGTTCGAGCAGGATTGACTTCCTTCAACGGTGGGACTCAGGCGGAGAATTTTCCCAATCCATCCAGGGGGGAACGAGTATGCCTTATTCCCTACTTGTTGAGAGGCGTTGGATTTCCAATCCACCCGTTCCTCCGAGGACTTCTCGAGTATTATGGCCTCCAACTGCATAATCTCACTCCTGCCTCCATCCTGCACATCGCGGGTTACGTCGCTCTTTGTGACCTATTCCTGGGTTGTGAGGCCCATTTTGAATTGTGGAGGAAGCTATTCTGCCTCGTCCCTCGTAACCAAGAGGGTTCAATATTTGAAGTGGGCGGAGCCAAGGTATGGCGCATCGCCGTGACCGGATACCTGCCCGGCATGCTGAAGAAGGCGTCCGAAGAGTGGCCTTCCGAGTGGTTTTACATTGACGACGTTGCCCTTCCTGACCCAGTCCGAATGTGTCTGCCCGAATTTTCAAGCGCTCCATTGAAGAAACGCCACAGCTGGCGCCCTCGGAGCCTCGAGGAGGAAGACAGCGTGGAAGTGCGTCAATTGATGGGCAAGATAAAGACGCTCGCCCAGTCCGGATTATCAATAGTCGAGGTAATGAAGACTTCCATAGCGCGGGGGGTTCAACCACTCCAATATACAGGGCTTCCCATGTGGCACTATAATGGGGAAGATGACACCTCCCGCTGCGGTCGGAAGGGTCCGGACACCCCCGCCGCTTTGGCCAAAATATTGGCCGAACTATTCAAAGGGGAGAAAGAGGAATTCACTCGTATCAAGCGCCGAGATGGATTTTCCATGTACAATCCTACTAGCTGGGTGAGTTCCAGTCCTACTACTCTACTCAGTCTGCTCCCTGAGTCAATTTTAATGAACATTAATCCGTCCATTTGTAACAGGAATGGCGAAAGATCACCAAGGGGCTCCACAGCCCCGCCCCGCAGCCAGAGGATCACAACCGGGACCTTGACCCCGGATTCGAAGAGGATCCGGACATATTCGTGGAGCTCGAGAATGGGGTGTTCTACCAGGCGAGCTATGACGGCACGGAGGTGGCCATCACCGCCGACTATCCCGGTCTTCTCCTGCCTCACACGTAAGTAATCAGGAGACATCTCCTCCGAAAGATCTTCCTCTTTCGGCCTCACCCACCGCCCTGTCTCGTGCTCCAAAGGGGAGGCGTTCGGTGCGCCACACTACACCAGAGGCAACTCCAAAGAAAGCGGCGTCCGCGCCGGGCATGCCTTCGAAGAGGAAGGCAAACAAAGACACGAGCGAGCCTTCATCAAAGAGGTATGGCTTTGTAAATATGCTCCTTGACATTCACATCCAACTGTGACATTGTCCATTTGTGCCTTATCAGGAAAAGCGTTCGCCGGACTATGTCCGGGGGTCCTGCCGATCATACTTCCAACAGCTAGGTTCCAGACCCCGCCGTAAAGACGGGGGCTGATACGGGAGCGATGCCGGATTGTCCTTTGGCAGAGGATTCGGATGATGTATCCGTCACAAACTCGGAAGTGGAGAGCGCCATGAATCATCGGCGCCGGAGGGCCGTTCTACACGACCCCGGCTTTACAAAAGAGGCATTCAATGCCTTCAGCTCGGCTGATGCATACATCCGAGCTGCTCGAGACAGGCTTACCAGAGCCATAGACCAGCATTTGAAAGACATACGGGTAAATTTACATTGCCCAAATATGATAATTATATACTAGTAGCCCCAAAGACTTGAAACAGTTGATACAACAGATTTAAGGATCATTGTACAACCAGGTGTTTACGAAGAAGAACAACCTGTTGTCTCAAGAACTAGAAAGGTGTCGGACCGAGCTAAATGCCGCTACCGTTGAACTGGAAAAATCCAAGAAGACATCGCCTGGTAATATTCCCCTCCATCGAGAAAATTTAATTATATACCAACAATGCTAATAGGGTTGCGTATCTCATGGCATGAGCATCAGATAAACTGAAGGAGGCACTAGAATTCGCGCAAGTGGGTGAACAAGAAGCCGAAAGGCAACGGGCCACGGGCGAACGTATACTGACACGGGTCAGGGAGGAGAAAAACAAACTCCAGGATACCAATACCTAGCTAGGCGAAGAACTGAAAGATGTGCGGGCCCGGCTGGCTGACTCTGTGAAGGAAAATAAGAAGCTGCGAGGCGGCATATTTAGTATGTGTTCAAACTTTCTTTCGTGTAATTCAGCAAGTAAAGGAACTGACAGAGTTATGTCTGTAGGTATGCTGACTGGCCATCCCAAGGAGGAGATGTCCGGATCATCGGGCGATCTGCTACAGGAGCTATCGCAAATGCACGAGCGAGCTCGGCAGGCGATGCGAAGTGTTGCCAAGGCCTTATGGCCATCCGCCTCCCCTCCAGGAAGTATGGAGGAGCTTGTACAGCTATTCAAGGGAGCGCGGCGGCATTTCCGATTATGGAAGATATCAGCTTGCCGGGAAGGTGCGCGAGAGGCCTGGGCCATGGTGAAAACACGATATACCAAGCTTGATCCAAATCATATGGCCCGGGTCGGACCTCTAGGGTCAGATGGGAAAGAAATTCCCGTTAATTTGGTATATGTCCAAGTAGAAGTAGCCGCCAAATATTCCCAACAGGATTGTAAGTTAGACAGCCTATTAGATGGTATAGAGGAGGAAATTTTTGAGTCCAAGTGACTATGTAATTTCCTTGACATATTTGTCCCTAGCCGGATTGTAAAACGATTGTCATGGCGGACCTTTTCGCTTCAACCTCTGGACCCGAAGGTGCGCAGTGTTTCCGAATACCTGAACGGCAAAATAGACCGGGGTATGCGTGGAAACCAGGCGTAGGGCTCATAGTTGCTTGAACAGACAAGTTGTATCTGGCTAGCTATGTTATATTACATTGTGATTGTAAGAAACATCTTCTAGAGAGAATAGTTCCGTTAAGGGTTCCTTTCCCTGGGTGTGCATGCGTTAATGTGCATGTCCGGACTGTGATTGAAAAAATCGCAGTATATGTAACATCTGGGGGTTCATAGTGGAATGAATGTAAAAACATCTTTAGTCCGCCGACCGAATATTCCCTTAAGAACGCTAGCTTTCGGCTTCACCTAGTCTGAGGTACACATCCGGATGACCCGGCAGTAACAATCGCAGAGGTGCTCCCTTTATGCCCTAGCCGAACTAACGGGAACGTAGGGCATAAGCACAGGTAAGGCAACCCAGCTTGGCCAAAACTTAAGTCATATCGATGCATATAATGGCGAAGAAAAGGTACATATGAGGAAAAACGCATATGTGATGAGCTTGATGCTCGGAAAATAACAATAATAAGCTTCTATGCAAGAAGCCCCCAGGTATAATGGACGTACATATTTGAGGATGTGTACGTCATAGGTGCACGGCTTAGCCGCACGAAAGATTTAAGGCTAAAAAAACAGAAAAAATGAAAAGAGAGGAAAAATAATGAAACAATAGGGAGAAGGAGACGAACAAAGAGTTCAGCGCTAGGCATAGAATCTTCGGAGTCTGGCCGCATTCCAGGGGTTCGGCTCTAGGCGATTGTCTGATGAATCACGCAGGCGGTACGCTCCTCCAGTGAGAACTTCGTCAATGATGAAGGGACCCTCCCACTTGGGCTTGAGTTTGTCCTTTTTCTTCTCCGGCAAGCGTAGAACGAGTTCACCAACATTATAAGTCTTGGCCCGCACTTCTCTTCTTTGATATCTGCGAGCCTGCTGTTGATAAAATGCGGAACAGGCTCTTGCGATGTCGCGCTCCTCCTCCAGGGCATCTAAGCTGTCTTGCCGATCAAGGTCGGCCTTTCTCTCTTCATACATGCGCACTCGAGGTGAGTCATGTATAATGTCGCAGGGTAACACAGCCTCTGCGCCGTACACCATGAAAAAGGGTGTATATCCGATAGTGCGATTGGGCATGGTCTGCAGCCCCCAGAGTACGGAGTCGAGCTCCTCAACCCAGTGCTTGTCTGATTCTTTCAAAGACCGCACTAGTCTAGGCTTGATGCCGCTCATAATGAGACCATTTACTCGTTCGACTTGACCGTTTGTTTGCGGGTGATAGACGGAGGTGTAATCGAGCTTAATGCCCAGATTAGCGCACCAGTTTTTCACCTCATCGGCTGTGAAATTGGAGCCGTTAATCGGTGATGATGCTGTATGGGACACCATAACGGTGCACAACGCCGGATATGAAGTCTATCACTGGTCCAGCTTTGGCCGTTTTAACTGGTTTGGCCTCTATCCACTTAGTGAATTTATCCACCATGACCAGCAGATATTTTTTCTTATGGCTTCCTCCTTTAAGGGGTCCAACCATATCAAGCCCCCAGACCGCGAAAGGCCAAGTGATGGGGTTTGTTTGTAGAGCGGTGGGTGGCATATGGCTCTGGTTGGCGAAAAGCTGGCATCCGACGCAACGCTGGACAAGGTCCTGTGCATCTGCTCGGGCCGTCGGCCAATAGAAACCTGTACGGAAGGCCTTACTTACAAGGGCCCGAGCCGTGGCGTGGTGACCGCCGAGACCGGCATGAATTTCAGCCAAGAGCTGCCGTCCCTCCTCTTCAGAGATACATCTTTGGAGTACTCCGGTGGCGCTTTTCTTGTAGAGCTCTCTGTCATGAACCTTGTAGGCTTTCGAGCACCGAACAATGCGGAGAGCCTCATTCTGATCCTCAGGGAGTTCTCGCCTATTAAGGTAGGCCAAGAAGGGTTCAGTCCATGGGGAATGACTGCCATGATAACATGGGCCGACGGTGTTATTTCGGTGGCTGAGCCCCCGATGATATTGGTGTGTTCGGAATCTGGGGTTATGGTCGGATCCGGACTGGTGTTGCCGCTCTCCCCTTGCCACACCACGGATGGCTTAAGAAGCCTTTACAGAAAGATGTTAGGTGGGACGGGGTCGCGCTTGGCGCTGATGCGAGCAAGGACATCCGCCGCTTGATTACTTTCTCGTGCCACATGATGAAACTCGAGCCCCTCGAACCGAGCCGACATTTTGAGAACGGCGTTACGATAAGCTGCCATCTTCGGATCTTTCGCATCCAAATCTCCATTTATTTGAGATATTGCAAGGTTTGAATCCCCGCGCACTTCCAGGCGTTGTATGCCCATGGAGACAACCATCCGAAGACCATGCAACAAGGCCTCGTATTCGGTTGCATTGTTGGAGTCTGTGTATAATATTTGGAGTACGTACTGAACTGCATCTTCAGTGGGGGACGTTAAGACAACGCCCGCTCCTAATCCCGCCAGCATTTTTGAACCATCGAAGTGCATAACCTAGTTGGAATATGTGCCGTACTCTTTAGGGAGTTCGGCCTCTGTCCATTCGGCGACGAAGTCAGCCAGTACTTGGGATTTAATGGCTCGGCGCGGTTTGTATGTTATGTCGAATGGAAGGAGCTCAATGGCCCACTTGGCAATCCGGCCTGTGGCATCGCGGTTGTTTATTATGTCGTTGAGTGGAACCTCGGAAGCCACCGTGATCAAGCACTATTGAAAGTAGTGTCGCAGCTTCCGGGATCCCATGAAGACCGCATATCCTATCTTTTGGTAATGAGGGTATCGGGATTTGCATTGTGTGAGAACGGTGGATACGTAGTATACCGGTTTCTGGAGCGGGAACTTGTGTCCGTCCTGCTCTCGCTCAACGACGAGCACGGCGCTCACCACTTGGTGTGTTGCCGATATGTATAATAACATGGGTTCACCGATGTTCGGCGCGGCCAGGATTGGGTTGCTCGCTAAAAGGGCCTTTCTTTCTTCCAGTCCAGCCGTTGCCGCATCCATCCACTCGAAGTGGTCGGTGCGTCGGAGAAGGCGATAAAGTGGCAATGCTTTTTCTCCCAATCTGGAGATAAAGTGGCTTAAAGCTGCCACGCATCCGGCTAGTTTTTGGACCTGTTTAAGGTCAATTGGCGTAGCCAATTGTGACAAAGCTCGGATTTTGGCTGGATTTGCCTCAATTCCTCTATTGGAAACGATGAAACCCAGCAGTTTTCCAGCGGGGATGCCGAAAACACACTTTTCCGGATTGAGCTTGATGTCATATGTGAGGGAGTCCTGGATTAAGGGGTCCTCGGGCGTCCAGACTATAGTACGTGGGCCGGACTGATGGGCTATGAAGATACATGACCGACGACTCTCTCCCGTGTCCGGATGGGACTCTCCTTGGCGTGGAAGGCAAGCTTGGCGTCCGGATATGAAGATTCCTTTCCCTGTAACCGACTTTGTACAACCCTAGTCCCCTCCGGTGTCTATATAAACCGAAGGGCTTAGTCCATAGAGGCATCATCATAATCATACAAGCTAGACTTCTAGGGTTTTAGCCATTACGATCTTGTGGTAGATCAACTCTTGTAATACTCATATTCATCAAGATCAATCAAGCAGGAAGTAGGGTATTACCTCCATAGAGAGGGCCCGAACCTGGGTAAACATCGTGTCCCCTGTCTCCTGTTACCATCGACCTTAATCGCACAGTTCGGGACCCCATACCCGAGATCCGCCGGTTTTGACATCGACATTGGTGCTTTCATTGAGAGTTCCGCTGCGTCGGCTCCAAAAGGTTCGATGGCCCTGTCGGTGTCAAAACCGGCGGATCTCGGGTAGGGGGTCCCGAACTGTGCGTCTAAGGCGGATGGTAACAGGAGGCGGGGGACACAATGTTTACCCAGGTTCGGGCCCTCTCGATAGAGGTAATACCCTACTTCCTGCTTGATTGATCTTGATTATATGAGTATTACAAGAGTTGATCTACCACGAGATCGTAGAGGCTTTGATAATGAACCCTGAATTTCCAGGTACGTGCATTTGTCTGACGTGGCGAAATGCCAATAACGCCAGCATTCCTCTCGGTTGTGTTGAGTATCCGGAGGGTGTACAACAACAAGAGACAGTAAGAAAGGTTTACGCAGGGTCTTAATCTAAAAAGAAACCTTTGAGCGGGGCCCTGCTGCACGTCTGCGCCTGTGTCTCCGTTGTGCCGTATCCTGGAAGGGTGTAGCACGATGATCATCTGTAAAAGGAAAAACCCAGGTGAAAGTCTTCGTGCGAAAAATTGATTATTCTTAATGAACCATTAAAATTCAATCTAAATAAGGTCAAGCCGAACTGTAGTCCTTTTTACATGCGGGAAGCCCCTAGCACCACCTATGGGGGTATATCAATTGACCCAATCTCAGGTTTATCTGAGCTGTTACAGCTAGTGGTGCACCGGACTCGTCTAGTCTGTTCGCGGTCTTGACGACTGATCATTTATTCTGGTTGGAGAGGCCGTTCAGTGTTTCTGGAGCCGGATCTTGATTATATGAGTATTACAAGAGTTGATCTACCACGAGATCGTAGAGGCGAAAGCGGCGGACCTGAAGAAAGCCATGGTAGCAGCCAAGGAAACCCGCTCTAAAATCAGAGCGGCGAAGGGCTAGCTTCGTCAAGCCGGAGATATCACGGCTGGGAAGCCCTTTTTGTTGTGGACGAAGTTCAAAGATCCGAAGTATGCCCCTCTTGATCAATTATGGAGTGCTGCAGACGCGTACTTGGACTTGGCAACGAGTGCTGCTGATGCGACTGAGTTTTTCAAAGATCAGAAAGATCATGAAGTGGAAAGGTTGTTGTGGTCGTAGTTCAGTGCTCCCACGTGTCCGCTGCTGTTAAATGAACAAATGGCCGAGTGGGCTGAGCTCCATAGATTGTCCGGACTTGCCATGAGGTCTGTCGTGGATCATCTTTGGCCGAAGGGACCAAGGCGGAATAGTTATTTTGGTTTAGTGCAATGATTCCTTGGTGCTGTGCCGCATATCGACGCTGTAAAGAGGTCGGCGTGCATAGAGGGTGCGCGGATGGCTCTTGCCCGTGTTAAGACATACTGGGCAAAGATGGAGGCCACCGCTATTGCAACCCAGGATCCGGCCGTAGGCCAGGTCTCTGCCGAGCACTATTTTGAAGAGGTCCTAGAAGGTGCTCGTTTAATAGAGGCTCAGTGCTCGAAGAGTATCATGTTCGAGTGACATGTATCCCAATTGTAAAAACAATGCTATTTGGATTATAAAGGCTGTGTTTATACTTTTGCCTGAAAGTATTATGATGCCTCCTGTGTGGCCGTTTATGTATGTATATAACCTGAAAGTTTGTAGTCGTCGGCTTCAGCCCCCACGCATATAATGCGGGGGTGTTCGAAAAAGCGCGTATTCACACTTGATCCAACGTCTTGGTCCATTAAGGAGGTGATAGCGCGACGAACAAGGCAATCGGACTATATAGCTTTAACACTTTCACTTAGCCATAGGAGTTTGACGGTGGGGCTACTATATAGCCCCTGGTACTTCCGCGCTCATCCGAATACGGGGCACGTACATAAATGATTGGGAAACCGGCCCTTCGTTAATGCGGAGGAATCGCGAAGATTCCGTTGGGTCATCGAGTGGTTGACCAGTCTCGCGCTTTATCATGATAGTCAGTTTTCGGCTTTCTCTACTGAGGTGCTCATCCAGATGAACCAGGGCACAATCGAAGTAGTTCTCCCGGTGCCACCTTAGCCGATAGAGCGGAACGTAAGGTAGCAAAACACGGGAGCCGGGCAAACCCAACTATTGACCAAAGACATGATTCGGAGCTGATGCATATAGGGCCAAACTCGCGACGCCGAACACTCCCTAAGGTATTCGGACTTTACAACATATACCGGGCTGAGTAACGCCCTTGATAATGAACCCTGAATTTCCAGGTACGTGCATTTGTCTGACGTGGCGAAATGCCAATAACGCCAGCATTCCTCTCGGTTGTGTTGAGTATCCGGAGGGTGTACAACAACAAGAGACAGTAAGAAAGGTTTACGCAGGGTCTTAATCTAAAAAGAAACCTTTGAGCGGGGCCCTGCTGCACGTCTGCGCCTGTGTCTCCGTTGTGCCGTATCCTGGAAGGGTGTAGCACGATGATCATCTGTAAAAGGAAAAACCCAGGTGAAAGTCTTCGTGCGAAAAATTGATTATTCTTAATGAACCATTAAAATTCAATCTAAATAAGGTCAAGCCGAACTGTAGTCCTTTTTACATGCGGGAAGCCCCTAGCACCACCTATGGGGGTATATCAATTGACCCAATCTCAGGTTTATCTGAGCTGTTACAGCTAGTGGTGCACCGGACTCGTCTAGTCTGTTCGCGGTCTTGACGACTGATCATTTATTCTCGTCTAGTCCGTTCATTTTTTCCACACATTCTTCCGCACATAAGGAACGCTCTGTGTTTCCGCTAACTGTGATGATGCCACGTGGACCGGGCATCTTAAGCTTAAGATATGCGTAATGCGGTACTGCATTAAAATGAGCGAAGGCCGTTTTTCCGAGTAGTGCGTGATAGCCACTTCGGAATGGAGCGATGTCGAAGGTTAACTTTTCGCTTTGGAAGTTGTCGGGAGAACCGAATACAACCTCTAGTACTAGGGAGCCCGCGCAGCGGGCCTCTAGGCCTGGTATTACTCCTTTAAAGGTAATATTGCTTTGGCTGATTCTTGTCGGGTCTATCCCCATTTTGCGGACTGTGTCCTAATATATCAGATTAAGACTACTGCCGCTATCCATAAGGACTCGGGTGAGATGGTATCCGGCAATTATTGGGTCTAGCACCAAGGCAGCCGATCCTCCGTGCCGGATACTAGTCGGGTGATCCCTGCGATCAAAAGTGATAGGGCAGGCCGACCAAGGGTTGAACTTGGGGGTGGCGGGCTCCACAGCGCATACGTCTTGGAGTGCGCGTTTGCTCCTCCTCTTCGTTACGTGAATCATGTTCACTGTTTTGACCTCTGGTGGGAATTTTTACTGTCCCCCAGTGTTTTGCTGGCGAGGCTCATCCTCGTCTTCACTTGGTGTCTCTCTCCCCTTGTGTTCGGCGTTTAGCTTGCCGGCCAGTGATAGGGCAGACCCAGCATTCTCTGTTGGTGTGATTTGCAGGTTTGTCGGAGGTGCCATGAATCTGACATAATCTGTCTAGAATCTTGTTTAGGCTGGACGGTCCATCTCTGCTGCCTTTGAATGGCTTTTTCCGTTGACCGGGTCGAGAGCCCCTGAATCCGGCGTTTACCGCCGTGTTTTCTAGGCTGTCATCATTGTTTCGACGCTTGCTTTTATTGCATCGCGGTTTTCCATTGCCATCCCTGACTTCGGATGTGCCTGGGTCGCTGGTGCCGCTACGGGCCAGCCAACTGTCTTCGCCCGCGCAAAAACGGGTCATAAGGCTTGTTAGGGCTGCCATTGTCCTCGGTTTTCCTGGCGAGGTGCCTAGCGAGCCATTCGTCCCGGACACTATGTTTGAAAGCCGCTAAGGCTTCGGCATCCGGGCAGCCGACAATTTGATTCTTCTTAGTGAGGAATCTATTCCAGAGCTTTCGGGCTGACTCTCCGGGCTGTTGAATTATATGACTTAAATCGTCTGCATCCGGAGGTCGGACATATGTCCCTTGAAAATTAGCCCTAAAAGCATCCTCAAGCTCTTCCCAACTTCCAATTGATTTTTCGGGGAGGCTCTTCAGCCAGTGCCGAGCTAGTCCTTTCAACTTGAGGGGCAAGTATTTGATGGTGTGGAGATCATCTCCGTGAGCCATGTGGATATGAAGGATAAAGTCCTCAATCCAGACCCCAGGGTCTGTCGTACCGGCGTATGCCTCTATGTTCACGGGTTTGAATCCCTCTGGAAATTCGTGATCCATCACCTCATCGGTGAAGCATAGGGGGTGCGCGGCATCCCTGTATTTGGATGTGTCATGGCATTCTGACGGTTGTAGTGTTCGGTTTTGATTCCGTGCCGGAGCGCGCTTCCTAGATCCGTAGATGGACCTGGTCATACCAGCTTTTTGGTGCAAGTCCTCACGTAAATCGTGTGCTGACTTATGTGCGACATCGTTAGCCGCCCTGTCGCGGCCACGGGGTGGTCGATCCGGCTGTATGGGCTCTAAAGCCTCGTCATCGAATTCAGGCAGCAGCTTACGCTTTGGATAGCTTTTTGTGTGGCGACTGCCACCGTACTTTTCTTCAGTGTCAAGCACTTTGTTCCATCTGCTGCTAAGCGTATTCTGCACGGCCTTAAGCCTTTGCTTCTGCTTCTTCAGACTTCTTGCGGTGGCAATAAGCCTTGTATGGAGGTTCTCTTGTTCCAAGTGCCTTTCCGGGATGATGTGTGCATCGTCATCCGGACTGTTCTCCTCTCCGGAGACAGGTTGATGAGCTTTATCCTCGGCGTCGCCGTGATCGGACAACCGTTCTGTAATGTGTTCGCCGTCCGCTGGCTCATCCTGCTCCATCACTGGGTCCGTATGGTCGTCGTTTCCTTTGGAGTCGACCGGGGTATTATTCTTTCTTGCGCTGTTATTGCTATTTTTGGTGAGGCGGGTTTGGAGCGGAGCTTACGTCGTCACTTTGGTTGCTTCTCGAGGGAACTATCCTTCGCTGCTTCTTCCCGTTCCTCGTCGTTGTTTTCTTTGGGCGTGTCCACCATGTATATATCATATGATGAGGTGGCAGTCCAGCGCCCTGTGGGCGGTGGTTCCTGTTCCTCTCCTACATCGTCGTCCATACCGTCGATGTCTTCGGAGTCGAAATCAAGTATGTCGGTTAAATCGTCGACAGTGGCTATTAAGTGGGTGGTGGGTGGGGAACGAATTTCTTCGTCGTCCGCTTCCCACTCGAGCCGAACATAGTTCGGCCGAGGGTCTCCTGACAAGGAGAGAGACCTCAATGAATCTAGCATGTCGCCCAAGGGCGAGTGCTGGAAAATATCCGCGGAGGTAAACTCCATGATCAGTGCCCGGTTAGATTCGATAGGCACAGACGTAAGCAGTTCGGAGCCCGTGGCCGGGGACGAATTCAAGGGTTCGGCAACACAGGTCTTACAAGAGGTGAAGTCAGTATTCGGCTCTAACGCCGCCGAGTTTGCGACCTCTATGGCGGGATCCATCCACCCGTCCTCGGAAGGCACGATCTGCTCCGGATTGAGGACCGGAGCAGGCATAGGTGCGATCTCCCGAACACCGTCCAACAGTAGAGCCAAGTCGTGCTCGTCGTGACTGTGCGGCGCACCTGATGTGGGCTCGAATCCGTCGAAGATCAAGTCTCCGCGGATGTCGGCAGTATAGTTTAAGCTTCCAAAACTAACCTGGCGGCCAGGGGCGTAGCTTTCGATCTGCTCCAGATGGCCAAGCGAGTTGGCCCGCAGTACGAAGCCACCGAATACGAAGATCTGTCCGGGGAGAAAAACCTCACCCTGGATCGCATTGTTGTCGATGATCGAAGGAGCCATCAAGCCTTTATCGTGACGGCACAGTGGAACTCTCAATGAAAGCACCAATGTCGGTGTCAAAACCGGCGGATCTCGGGTAGGGGGTCCCGAACTGTGCGTCTAAGGCGGATGGTAACAGGAGGCGGGGGACACGATGTTTACCCAGGTTCGGGCCCTCTCGATGGAGGTAATACCCTACTTCCTGCTTGATTGATCTTGATAATATGAGTATTACAAGAGTTGATCTACCATGAGATCGTAGAGGCTAAACCCTAGAAGCTAGCCTATGATTATGATTGTTGTTGTCCTACGGACTAAACCCTCCGGTTTATATAGACACCGGAGGGGGCTAGGGTTACACAGAGTCGGTTACAAGGGAGGAGATCTACATATCCGAATTGCCAAGCTTGCCTTCCACGCGAAGGAGAGTCCCATCCGGACACGGGACGAAGTCTTCAATCTTGTATCTTCATAGTCCAACAGTCCGGCCCAAGTATATAGTCCGGCAGCCCGAGGACCCCCTAACCCAGGACTCCCTCACGCCCCGTCAATCATCTACAACAATGTTGTCCAGGGGGAAGCCTTCCTCCCCGGACGGATCTTTGTATACAGCGGTTTCGCACTGTGGGCCAACTCGCTTGGCCATCTAGATCAGATCGACAGCTATGCCCCTGGCCATCAGGTCAGATTTGGAAGCTTGAACTACGTCGCTGATATCCGCGGAGACTTGATCTTCGATGGATTCACGCCCACGGCAGCCACTCCCTGCCACCACGATGAACATGACTTAAATCTGTCATCAGACCACACCCATGAGATAGCGCCTGCAACTGCTCTGGCCCTAGTTCCGGAGCAGATCGCGCCATCCGAGGACGGGAAGCTCAATCCCGCCACGGAAGCCGCAAACTCAGCGGCGTTGGAGCCGCACACAGACCCAACCTCGGGTGGAATCTGCGCCACCGGAACCTCGGACTCATTTCCGGCTACAGGTTCTGAACCACGTGCGACCTCTTATGTCGAGCTTGATCAGACATCAATCGTCAAATTCAGCTCCGCAGATATCTTTCGGCATTCACCTTTAGGCGATGTGCTAAACTCATTAAAAACCCTCTCCTTAGCAGGGGACTCACAGCCGAATTATATCCAGCTTGAGCTGGGGGCTGACGACGGGGAATTTTGCTTCCCACCCACCCCCCACTTAATAGCCACTGTCGAAGATTTAACCGACATGCTTGATTACGGCTCCGAAGACATCCACGGTATGGACGACGATGCTGGAGAGGAGTGCTACCTCTTGAGCACTGCGTTGGTTTTCCCTTGAAGAGGAAAGGGTGATGCAGTAAAGCAACGTAAGTATTTCCCTCAGTTTTTGAGAACCAAGGTATCAATCCAATAGGAGGCCACGCTCAAGTCCCTCGCACCTACACAAACAAATAAAAACCTCGCAACCAACGCAATAAATGGGTTGTCAATCCCTTCACGGTCACTTACGAAAGTGAGATATGATAGATATGATAAGATAATATTTTTGGTATTTTTATAATAAAGATGCAAAGTAAAATAAAAGGCAATAAAAATAATTAAGTGATGGAAGATTAATATGATGGAAAATAGACCCAGGGGCCATAGGTTTCACTAGTGGCTTCTCTCAACAGCATAAGAATTACGGTGGGTGAACAAATTACTGTTGAGCAATTGATAGAATTGAGCATAGTTATGAGAATATCTAGGTATGATCATGTATATAGGCATCACGCCCGTGACAAGTAGACCGACTCCTGCCTGCATCTACTACTATTACTCCACACATCGACCGCTATCCAGCATGCATCTAGAGTATTAAGTTCAAAGGAACAGAGTAATGCTTTATGTAAGATGACATGATGTAGAGGGATAAACTCATGCATATGAAATAAACCCCATCTTGTTATCCTCGATGGCAACAATACAATACGTGCCTTGCTGCCCCTGCTATCACTGGGAAAGGACACCGCAAGATTGAACCCAAACCTAAGCACTTCTCCCATTGCAAGAAAGATCAATCTAGTAGGCCAAACCAAACTGATAATTCGAAGAGACTTGCAAAGATAACCAATCATACATAAAATAATTCAGAGAAGATTCAAATATTGTTCATAGATAAACTTGATCATAAACCCACAATTCATCGGTCTCAACAAACACACCGCAAAAGAAGATTACATCGAATAGATCTCCACAAGAATCATGGAGAACTTTGTATTGAGATCCAAAGAGAGAGAAGAAGCCATCTAGCTAATAACTATGGACCCGAAGGTCTGAGGTAAACTACTCACACATCATCGGAGAGGCTATGGTGTTGATGTAGAAGCCCTCCGTGATCGATGCCCCCTCCGACAGGACGCAGGAAAAGGCCCCAAGATGGGATCTCACGGGTACAGAAGGTTGCGGCGGTGGAATTAGGTTTTCATGGATGCTTCTGTTGGTTTGGGGGTACGTAGGTATATATAGGAGGAAGAAGTACGTCGGTGGAGCAACCTGGGCCCCATGAGGGTGGAGGGCTCGCCCGGGGGGGTAGGCGCACCCCCCTGCCTCGTGCTCTCCTGGTTGATTTCTTGACGTAGACTCCAAGTCCTCTGGATCACGTTTGTTCTGAAAATCACGTTCCCGAAGGTTTCATTCCATTTGGACTACGTTTGATATTCTTTTTTCGCGAAACTCTGAAATAGGCAAAAAAAACAGCAATTTGGGCTGGGCCTCCGGTTAATAGGTTAGTCCCAAAAATAATATAAAAGTGTATAACAAAGCCCATTAATCATCCAAAACAGAATATAATATAGCATGAAGCAATAAAAATTATAGATACGTTGGAGACGTATCAAGCATCCCCAAGCTTAATTCCTGCTCGTCCTCGAGTAGGTAAATGATAAAAATAGAATTTTTGATGCGCAATGCTACTTGGCATAATTTTTTAATGTAACCCTCTTAATTGTGGTATGAATATTCAGATCCGAAAGATTCAAGATAAAAGTTTAATATTGACATAAAAGTAATAATACTTCAAGCATACTAACTAAGCAATTATGTCTTCTCAAAATAACATGGCCAAAGAAAGTTCATCCCTACAAAATCATATAGTTTAGTCATGCTCCATTTTCGTCACAATAGAATGCTCTCATCAAGCACAACCCCGATGACAAGCCAAGCAATTATTTCACACTTTAGTAATCTCAAACTTTTTTAACCTTCACGCAATACATGAGCGTGAGCCATGGATATAGCACTATGGGTGGAATAGAATATAATGATGGGGGTTATGTGGAGAAGACAAAAAAGGAGAAAGTCTCACATCAACGCGGCTAAACAACGGGCTATGGATATGCCCATCGATTGATGTTAATGCAAGGAGTAGGGATTGCCATACAACGGATGCACTAGAGCTATAAATGCATGAAAGCTCAACAAAAGAAACTAAGTGGGTGTGCATCTAACTTGCTTGCTCACGAAGATCTAGGGCATTTGAGCAAGCCCATTGTTGGAATATACAAGCCAAGTTCTATAATGAAAAATTCCCACTAGTATATGAAAGTGACAAAACAAGAGAATCTCTATCATGAAGATCATGGTGATACTTTGAAGCACAAGTGTGGAAAAAAAGGATAGTAGCATTGTCCCTTTTTTTTGGGCCTTCCTTTTTTTATTGGGACAATGCTTTATGAATGATGATCATCACACTTCTATTTATTTACAACTCAATGATTACAACTCGATACTAGAACAAAGTATGACTCTATATGAATGCATCCGGCGGTATACCGGGATAGGCAATGATTCAAGAGTGACATGTATGAAAAATTATGAAAGGTGGCTTTGCCACAAATACAATGTCAACTACATGATCATGCAAAGCAATATGACAATGATGAACGTGTCATGATAAACGGAACGGTGGAAATTTGCATGGCAATATATCTCGGAATGGCTATGGAAATGCCATAATAGGTAGGTATGGTGGCTGTTTTGAGGAAGATATAAGGAGGTTTATGTGTGACAGAGCGTATCATATCACAGGGTTTGGATGCACCGGCGAAGTTTGCACCAACTCTTAATGTGAGAAAGGGCAATGCACGGTACCGAAGAGGCTAGCAACGATGGAAGGGTAAGAGTGCGTATAATCTATGGACTCAACATTAGTCATAAAGAACTCACATACTTATTGCAAAAATCTACAAGTCATCAAAAACCAAGCACTACGCGCATGCTCCTAGGGGGATAGATTTGTAGGAAAAGACCATCGCTCGTCCCCGACCGCCACTCATAAGGAAGACAATCAAAGAACACCTCATGCTTCAAATTTGTTACATAACGTTTACCATACATACATGCTATGGGACTTGCAAACTTCAACACAAGTATTTCTCAATTTCACAACTACTCAACTAGCACAACTTTAATATCACTACCTCCATATCTCAAAACAATAATCAAGCATCAAACTTCTCTTAGTATTCAACACACTCATAAGAAAGTTTTTTACTAGTCTTGATTACCTAACATATTAGGATTAATTTCCCAATTTAAGCAAATTACTATGCTGCTTAAGACTCCCAAAATAATATAAGTGAAGCATGAGAGAATAATAGTTTCTATAAAACAAAACCACCGCCGTGCTCTAAAATATATAAGTGAAGCACTAGAGCAAAAACTATATAGCTCAAAAGATGTAAGCGAAGCGCATAGAGTTTTCTAATAAATTCCGAATCATGTGTGGCTCTCTCAAAAGGTGTGAACAGAAGAGATGATGTGGTAAACTAAAAATCAAAGACTCAAATTATACAAGACGCTCCAAGCAAAACACAAATCATGTGGTGAATAAAAATATAGCTCCAAGTAAAGTTACCGATGGAAGTAGACGAAAGAGGGGATGCCTTCCGGGGCATCCCCAAGCGTTGGCTTTTTGGTGTCCTTAGATTATCTTGGGGTGCCATGGGCATCCCCAAGCTTAGGATCTTGCCACTCCTTGTTCCATAATCCATCAAATCTTTTACCCAAAACTTGAAAACTTCACAACACAAAACTTAGCAGAAAATCTCGTGAGCTCCGTTAGCGAAAGAAAAGAAAACACCACTTCAAGGTACTGTAATGGACTCATTCTTTATTATTATTGGTGTTAAACCTACTGTATTCCAACTTCTCTATGGTTTATAAACTATTTTATTAGCCATATATTCATCAAAATAAGCAAACAACACACGAAAAACAGAATCTGTCAAAAACAGAACAGTCTGTAGTAATCTGTAACTAACGCAAACTTCTGGAACTAAAAAAAAATTCAGCCAAAATAGGACGACCTAGACAATTTGTTTATTGATCAGCAGCAATTGGAATCAATATTTTATCACGTTCTGGTGATTTTTAACAATTGTTTTCGTGAACAGAAAGTTTCTGGAATTTTCAGCAAGATCAAATAACTATCATCCAAGAAGATCCTATAGGTTTAACTTGGCACAAACACTAATTAAAACATAAAAACAAACCTAACCAGAGGTTAGATCAAAGATTTATTCCTAACCAGAAGCAAAAGAAAAAACTAAAAATAAAATTGGGTTGCCTCCCAACAAGCGCTATCGTTTAACGCCCCTAGCTAGGCATAGAAGCAAGGATAGATCTAGGTATTGCCATCTTTGGTAGGTAATTCTTCAATAAGACACCTACAACCCCTAGGAGTTTCTTTCTTTTTATTAATTATCAAAATTCTAGGCACAAAATCAAGAAAATCATTTGCAACAAACGGTTCCTTAATGATAGCAAAAAGATTGGGATGAACACTTATTGATTTTAGATCCGCAGTTTCCTTAGAGGATTCACCCTTATTTTTAGCATCATAAACAAGCTTGGCAATTTTGGTAGGAGGATTTGGAGTGTTTTTAACGGAAGAAAAAGCGGTCCCCAAGTTGGTGATAATTCCCTCAAGTTTATCGATTCTAGTAGAATCTTGATCTATTCTTTCATTAACTAAAGGTTCTTTTTCCTTAAAACTTTTCAGAACGACTCCCACCTTAGATCCATATTGGGTAATTTGGTTGTGGATCTTTTTATCCAAATTCTCAATCAACTCTACAGTAGCAACTTTATTTTCAATAATTTCAAGCCTTTGCATCACATGTTCCAAAGTTAACATAGTTCCATTAACCAAAAGAGGTGGTGAGCCAAACAAATCTATCATAGCATTATAAGAATCAAAAGTATGGCTACCCAAGAAATTACCTCCGGTAATGGTATCAAGAATATATCTGTACCAAGGAGTAGCGCCTACATAAAAACTGCGGAGAAGAACGGAAGTAGATTGCTTCCTGGTAGATCTATTTTGAGCATTGCAAATTCTATACCAAGCGTCTTTTAAATTTTCTCCCTCCCTTTGCTTAAAATTAAGAACTTCATTCTCGGAAGACAACGAAGAAGATAGAGGAGTATCCATAACGATAAGACAAGCAAGAAAGCGATGAACGGAAAAGAGAGGGCGAATAAAACGGCAAGGGTGAAGTGGGGGAGAGGAAAACGAGAGGCAAATTGCAAATAATGTAATGCAGGAGATAAGAGTTTGTGATGGGTACTTGGTGTGTTGACTCTTGCGTAGACTCCCCGGCAACGGTGCCAGAAATCCTTCTTGCTACCTCTTGAGCACTGCGTTGGTTTTCCCTTGAAGAGGAAAGGGTGATGCAGTAAAGCAACGTAAGTATTTCCCTCAGTTTTTGAGAACCAAAGTATCAGTCTAGTAGGAGGCCACGCTGAAGTCCCTCGCACCTACACAAACAAATAAAAACCTCGCAACCAACGCAATAAAGGTGTTGTCAATCCCTTCATGGTCACTTACGAAAGTGAGATCTGATAGATATGATAAGATAATATTTTTGGTATTTTTATAATAAAGATGCAAAGTAAAATAAAAGGCAATAAAAATAACTAAGTGATGGAAGATTAATATGATGGAAAATAGACCCGGGGGCCAAAGGTTTCACTAGTGGCTTCTCTCAAGAGCATAAGCATTACGGTGGGTGAACAAATCACTGTTGAGCAATTGATAGAATTGAGCATAGTTATGAGAATATCTAGGTATGATCATGTATATAGGCATCACGTCCGTGACAAGTAGACTGACTCCTGCCTGCATCTACTACTATTACTCCACACATCGACCGCTATCCAGCATGCATCTAGAGTATTAAGTTCAAAGGAACAGAGTAATGCTTTAAGTAAGATGACATGATGTAGAGGGATAAACTCATGCAATATGAAATAAACCCCATCTTGTTATCCTCGATGGCAACAATACAATACGCGCCTTGCTGCCCCTGCTGTCACTGGGAAAGGACACCGCAAGATTGAACCCAAAGCTAAGCACTTCTCCCATTGCAAGAAAGATCAATCTAGTAGGCCAAACCAAACTGATAATTCGAAGAGACTTGCAAAGATAACAAATCATACATAAAAGAATTCACAGAATATTCAAATATTGTTCATAGATAAACTTGATCATAAACCCACAATTCATCGGTCTCAACAAACACACCGCAAAAGAAGATTACATCGAATAGATCTCCACGAGAATCGTGGAGAACTTTGTATTGAGATCCAAAGAGAGAGAAGAAGCCATCTAGCTAATAACTATGGACCCGAAGGTCTGAGGTACACTACTCACACATCATCGGAGAGGCTATGGTGTTGATGTAGAAGCCCTCCGTGATCAATGCCCCCTTCGGCAGGACGTCGGAAAAGGCCCCAAGATGGGATCTCACGGGTATAGAAGGTTGTGGCGGTGGAATTAGGTTTTTGTGGATGCTTTTGTTGGTTTGGGGGTACGTAGGTATATATAGGAGGAAGAAGTACGTCGGTGGAGCAACGTGGGCCCCATGAGGGTGGAGGGCGCGCCCCCTGCCTCATGCTCTCCTGGTTGATTTCTTGACATAGACTCCAAGTCCTCTGGATCATGTTTGTTCCGAAAATCACGTTCCCGAAGTTTTCATTCCGTTTGGACTCCGTTTGATAGTCTTTTTCTGCGAAACTCTTAAATAGGCAAAAAAACAGCAATTTGGGTTGGGCCTCCGGTTAATAGGTTAGTCCCAAAAATAATATAAAAGTGTATAACAAAGCCCATTAATCATCCAAAACAGAATATAATATAGCATGAAGCAATCAAAAATTATAGATACGTTGGAGATGTATCAAGGAGCAGGCCGAAAACCCGCCGTTTACCGGACGTTGGACGGCCACCTCCTCATACGACGTATACATGGTGGATGCACCAAAAGAAAATAGCGGCGATGACAAGGAAGATCCAGTTGAGGATGAACCTCCTGAGATACAACCAAAGCGCCGATGTCAGCGGCGCCGCTCTAAATCACGCCGCAGAAAAGACAGCAACACCGGCACAGGAGACGTTAACATCCGGACGGTGCCGAAGACAGAGAAGACCCCGACGAGCAAACTGCCAAATAGGACGATCGGGAAGATGGGCAAGTTAGCCCTGATGAACAGGCCATACACGAAGACTCGGAGGACAGTAATTATCTTCCGCTCTCTGAGGATGAGGTGAGCCTCGGCAACGAGGATTTTATCGTGCCTGAGGAACCTCTTGAGCAGGAGCGCTTTAAGCGCCGGCTAATAGCCACTGCAGGGAGCGTGAAAAAGAAGCAGCAGCAGCTTCAAGTTGATCAAGATTTGCTCAACGATAGATGGAATGATGTCCTGGCAGCTGAGGAATACGGCCTCAAGCGCCCAGCCAAAAGTTACCCGAAGCGCAAATTGCTACCTCAGTTTGATGACGAGGCATTGGAGCCCATACCATCATCACGCAATGCAGCTGCCTAACCACCACCTGGTCGGGACAAAGTGGCAACTCAAGCCGAACACCAGCCCGCCCTACCTCACCGTAAGGGCAGAGATAAAACAGCTCGGGGACATACATATGACCTACGGCAGGACTTGGACAGTAGAGCAGGTCAGAACAGATCGATCTATGGATCACGGGGACGTGCCCCGACACGCGACAACGGCTACCTAGCCGGACGCAACAATGATACTCACGCCCGGGCCGAGAACCGCAGACGGACTCCATCCGAGCTACGTCGCGACGTGGCCCGATATAGAGGCGCCGCACACCCCCTTTGCTTCACTGAAGAAGTAATGGATCACGAATTCCCAGAAGGGTTTAAACCCGTGAATATCGAATCATATGATGGGACAACAGACCCCGCGGTATGGATTGAGGATTTTATTCTCCATATTCATATGGCCCGGGGTGATGATCTTCATGCCATCAAATACCTCCCACTAAAACTCAAGGGACCAGCTCGACACTGGTTGAACAGTCTGCCCGAAAACTCCATTGGCAGCTGGGAGGACTTGGAAGAAGCCTTCCTTGACAACTTCCAAGGTACATATGTTTGACCTCCGGATGCCGACGACTTAAGTCACATAATTCAACAGCCTAGAGAGTCAGCCAGGAAATTCTAGACCAGGTTCCTAACTAAAAAGAACCAGATCGTCGACTGTCCGGATGCCGAAGCCCTAGCGGCCTTTAAGCATAGCATCCGCGGCGAATGGCTCGCCCGACACCTCGGCCAGGAAAAGCTGAAGTCTATGGCAGCCCTCACAGTGCTTATGACCCGCTTCTGTGCGGGCGAAGATAGTTGGCTAGCCCATAGCAATAATAACGAACCTGGCACTTCCGAAGCCAAGGATAGCAACGGCAAGCCCCTACGCAACTAGCACAAGCGTCGAAACAATAGCAACAATACCGATGACATGGTGGTCAACGCCGGATTCAGTGGCTCCAAGTCCGACCAGCAGAAGAAGCCGTTCAAAAGGAACAATTCGGTCACATCCAGCTTGGACCGCATACTCGATCGCCCGTGCCAGATACACGGCACCCCCGACAAACCAGCCAATCATACCAACAGAGACTATTGGGTTTTTAAACAGGCTGGCAAGTTAAATGCTAAGGTGTCGCAAAGCAAGGAGGATGACGAGGAGTCCCGTCCGCCGAACACAGGAGGACAGAAGAAATTCCCTCCCCAAGTTAAAACGGTGAACATGATATACGCTACCCACATCCCCAAGAGGGAGCGCAAGCGCGCGCTCAGGGACGTCTATGCGATAGAGCCAATCGCCCCAAAATTTAATCCATGGTCATCATGCCCGATCACCTTTGATCGTAGGGATCATCCGACCAGTATCCGTCATGGCGGTTCAGCCGCACTGGTCCTCGACCCAATAATTGATGGATTCCACCTGACGCGAGTCCTCGTGGACGGGGGCAGTAGTCTCAACCTGCTCTATCAGGATACAGTGCGCAAAATGGGCATTAATCCATCACGGATCAAGCACACAAAGACTGCCTTTAAAGGAGTCATACCAGGTGTGGAGGCCCACTGCACAGGCTCAATCACACTAGAGGTTGTCTTCGGATCTTCGGACAACTTCCGAAGCGAAGAGTTGATCTTCGATATCGTCCCCTTTCGCAGTGGCTATCACGCACTGCTTGGATGAACCGCATTTGCTCCATTCAACGCGGTGCCACACTACGCCAATCTCAAGCTCAAGATGCCCGGACCATGCAGCGTCATAACAATCAACGGAAACATGAAACGCTCCCTCCGTACCGAGGAGCACACTGCGGCTTTAGCAGCAGAAGTACAGAGCGGCCTTTTCAAGCAGAACCTTAATTCGGCGGCCGAGCTCCTGAACACTGTCAAACGAGTCCCGACTACTCTGCAGCAGGACAGCCCAGCTCGTCAAGAGCTCAACTAGCAATTTGGCCTCCGTCCCAGTCCAGGCCAAGTGGCGGCGTTCGTACCGCGCATACATAACTACGCACTCAAAATACCATGGGCATAGACGGAGGCATGACTAGATGGTGGTCCATAATACGGCTAGACCTCTCCTGGATACACATACTTTCACTTTTTTCCTTTTTTATCCTTTTCAGGTTTCTTTTCCACAGGCTTTTTCTGATGGCCTGATCACCGGTCCTTTCGAAAGGATAAATAGACCAAGACGGCAAGAAGCACTGGCGTATAAAGGAATTTTTAGGTGGTCTCTTTAACGATCACTCTACCTGTTTTCAGGACCCGCACCCAGCTCTCCCTTGGTCATGGCATATTAAATAGCCCTGCTGCTTAGTGCACTACTTGTACAAATATGCTCTGACGTATTAATCAAACTGTAATGGAAATAATTTGCGGCCCAACTTCTGCGGCACTAGCTTTCTACCCTTCTTTTTGATAATCTTATTGCACCCATACACTTTGGTACGCTTTAATCCGCTAGGGGCTTCATTGCGCCCCACAATGCGGCAACAAAGTCCGAACACTCTTTTACAGTATAGTTCGGCACCCCAAATTTAGCATTATATGCATTGGCTCTGAATCATGTCTTTGGTCAATAGTTGGGTTGCCCGGCTCCTGTGTTTAATACCTTACGTTCCGCTATGTCGGCTAGGGTAGTAAAGGGAGAACTACTGCGATTGTTTCCTGGTTTATCCGGATGAGCACCTCAATAGAGAAAGCCGAAAACTGACTGTCATGATGCGGCGAGAGCCGGTCAGCTCTTCGGAGGTTTCAGATCTTTAGGGATTTTTCCGCATTATGCGATGGATCGGTTCTTACCCGATTAGGTGTTTTACAGCACCCCAGTTCAGATACTAGGGGCTGCGCCTAAATTTTTATTGTCAAACTCCTATGGCTAAGTGAGAGTGATAAAGCCACATAGTCCGATTGCCTGGTTCGTTGCGCTGAACACCTCCTTCAAGGACCAAACAATTGGATCAAGAGTGTTTAGATTACATCCCGAACACCCCCGTACTAACTACGTGGGGGCTGAAGCAACGACTGGCCAACTCTCAGATTTCATAAAAACGGCCGCACAGGAGGTAAAATTCTAACAAGCATTATATTACATAAGCGACTTTGTTTCATAATACATGGCGAGATAACATGAATGTATTCATTCAAATATTACATCTTTCGCACATTGCTCCGCTACAATGCGGGATCCCTCTAGGACATCACTAAAATATTGCTCGGGCATGCGGTGCTCCTTGCCCTCGGGCGGTTCCTCGGTCGCGAGCTTGAAGGCATTCATCTTCGCCCACTGCACCTTGACACGGGCGAAGGCCATCCGCGCACCTTCAATACAAACCGACCGCTTGATGGCGTCAAGCCGGGGGCAGGCATTAACCAGCCACTTCACGAGACCGAAGTAGCTACTGGGTATGGCTTCGGCAGGACACAGCTGGATTATTAAGTCCTTCATGGCCAGTTCGGCCACCCTATGCAGTTCGACCAGCTGTTTCAGCTGATCGCTAAAGGGCACCGGATGTTCTGGCGCAAGGTATCGCGACCAGAACAACTTCTCCGTTGAGCTCCCCTCTTCGGCTCGGAAGAACTCCTTAGCGTCAGAAACATAACACGGAAGATCTGCAAACGCCCCTGGAGAACTCCAAATCCGGGTTAGTAAGAGATACCTCTTCTCCACATACTTGCTTTCCATAATAAAAGCCTTACCCGCCGCGATTTTCTTGGCCTCCTGGATTTCCTGGAGGGCGCCCTGGGCTTCAAACCGGGCCTCTTGTGCGCTCTGGCGAGCCTTTGCAAGCTCGGTCTCTTGATCCGCAATGTCGCGCTCCAAGGACTCGCATTTCTTGACAGCGTCCTCGAGCTCCTGTTGGACCTCACAAACCCTGGCCTCGTGCTTTTCACGGGCGGTTTGCTCCTTTGCTGCTTTCTTTTTGGCCTCGGCCAGCGCTTTCTTGAGGGTTTCCACCTCAACAGCAGCTCCTACACATATCATGGCACCATGATCAGCACAAGGCATTCATCCTTTACGGATATACATAAGGTTTCACATACCTTGCTTGTCCTCCAGCAGCTTTTTCACACGGCCGAGCTCTTCCTCGGCCCGCTCTAGTCTCTGCTTTAGTCCGGAGACCTCAGCAGCATGAGAGGTTGCGTCCAGCAACGACGCCTGCTTATTCACATAAGACACATTTAGTTAGTTTCCTGCGAAAATTACTTGATCCTCTATCCGGCTTTTATTTTCGAACACCGGACAGTGTCTCAGGGGCTACTGTCTATACTGTGACTTTCTTTTTTGCGTCGCTTACCTCAAAGCCTGTCAGCAGGCTGGTGCAGGCTTCGGTAAGTCCGCTCTTAATGGACTGAACCCTCTCAACCACCGTACCCATAAGGATACAGTGTTCCTCCACAATGGAAGTGCCTCGTAGCGCTTCCAGCAGATTATTCGGTGCCTCTGGGTGGACAGAGGTCACCAGCGGAATGGGCACACCTCCTTCTTTAGAAGGAGGTTGCTCGCCGAATTCCGGAGCCGTATAGGTCTCCGGGACCGTATTCGGCTGGGGGCCGAACAGAATATGGCCCCCATCGCCAGTCTCCATGGGGATTTGCTCCCCCATGTGTCCGGCGGCCGAGGTTTTACCCTCCGGCGCCATCCTGACGGCCTCCTAAACCTCTCCCTGGCCTGGGAAGGTCCTTCAGGACAGCACCTCGGCATCGCCCTTGGCCTTGGGAGAGTAAGCGGCCGGCGGTGACTCGCTGGCCATCGCCTTTGAATCCAGCGAACCTCCTGATGAGGATCGCAGGGAGCTGTCATGGGCCGGACTGCAATTGCATAATTTAACATGTTAAGACTATAAAGTGGAGAGGCCGGATATATGGACGCATCCGGGTTTTCTAGTACTCACGATTCGGCCATGGGCTTGTCTCGGGGGCGCGGTTCCGAGCTGCTGTCGACGTCCCACGCGGAGTTATCCGCAAGGGAGCCCTTCCCCCTCTTGGACGCTTCCGCCTCCAAATTTGTGGAGGCTGCCCTCTTCTTCCTTCCCCCCTTAGGGGGGAGTTGCTTTATTCCTCCTCCTTGTCATCGTCTTCGGCGGCGGAGGAGTGAGTCTCGTTGTCTTCGGACGTCATGTCCGAAGCGCCCTTGCGGCGGAGGCCACCTCTGGCCCCCTTGGCCTTCTTCTCCGGCCCCTTGTAGGGCACCGGAACCAGCACCTTCGTCAGAAGCGGGATAGCTGGTTCCTCGGGCAACGGAGCCGGACACTTAATCCGCTCCGCCTTCTTTGTCCATTCCTGAAAAAATAAGTATTGAAGTTTAGGTATCTTCCCTGAGTAAGCAAGTAAAGGATACACCTTGAAACACGAAAAACTTACCGCGCTGGCGGGATGGGCCAGGGCATGCCCACGGTCCTCGGTTGTCTCCGGCGGCGTCTCGTTGCCCTTGAAAGCACCTTCCAGATATCTTTGTGCATAGTTCCGAAGAACTGTAGCAAGGTCTGGTGCTCGGCCGGATTGAACTCCCATAAATGGCAGGTCCGACTCTGGCATGGAAGGATCCGGCGAACTAGCATCACCTGGATCACATTGACGAGCTTGATGTTCTTGTCCACCATGCTCTGGATGCGCATTTGCAGCGCTGTCAGCTCATCCGATGAAGACTAATTCAAGCCCTTCTCTAGCCAGGAGGTGAGCTGCATTGGGGCTCCGGATTTGAATTCGGGAGCTGCGGCCCAGGTGGCGTCGCGGGGCACTATGATGTAGAACCACAGTTTCTGCCACTTTTTGACGTGTCCACAAAGGTACCTTTGGGCCATGTGACATTGGGCATCTTGCTCACCATGGCACCTCCGCACTCTGCGTGTTGGCTGTCCACCACCTTCGGCTTCACATTGAAGATCTTGAGCCATAGTCCGAAGTGGGGTGGAACGCGGAGGAAGGCCTCGCACACGACAATGAATGCCGAGATGTTGAGGAAAGAGTTTGCGGCTAGATCATGGAAGTCTAGCCCGTAATAGAACATTAGTCCGCGGACGAAAGGGAGGAGAGGAAACCCTAACCCGCGGAGGAAGTGGGGGATGAACACCACCCTCTCATTGGGCTTCGGGGTGGGGACGATCTGCCCCTCGGCCGGAAGCCGGTGGGCAATTTCTTTCGCCAGGTACCCGGCCTCCCGAAGCTTGGTGATGTCCTTCTCCTTGACGGAAGATGCCATCCACTTGCCTTGTGCTCCAGATCCGGGAATGGTCGACTGCTTTCTTGAGGCGGAAAAGATGAGGACATGGGCGCTGGAGCTCGAGAATGGGAGGGCAGAGAGAGAAGGCATGGGTGAAAGAGGGGAATCCTTATCTCCTTATAAAGGTAGTGAATATCAAGCGCTTCCCCACTCGCCTGTTCCCAAGGGCTGTGCAGATGGCGCGGTTGGATTACCCATGCCCGTATTTATGAGAATCCTGTAATAAGGGGACACGATCTCTGCTGCGACAAGGTGCCAATAGAAACTGCATCTTGAAATATGGAGCGGCAGGCCGAAAATCAGTTCGAAATAATAACCGGGCAGGGACGTGATGTCACGCTACAAAAGGTTGTCAGCAGATTGGACTCGTGAAATATTATACTCTCTGCGGTTGTGTGTGGTACTTGTTTTGTAGAGCCGGACACGTTCATTGTGCCCGAAGACTACGTAGGAGTATTCCGAGAAGGAACCCGCCTTGCAATGTCGTAGACAATCTGCACGTCGGACACCTTGTCATTGAAGCCTAGTTCAGGGGCTACTGAGGGAGTCCTGGATTAAGGGGTCCTCAGGCGTCCGGACTATAGTACGTGGGCTGGACTGATGGGCTGTGAAGATACAAGACCGAAGACTCTCTCCCGTGTCCGGATGGGACTCTCCTTGGTGTGGAAGGCAAGCTTGGAGTCTGGACATGAAGATTCCTTTCCCTGTAACCGACTTTGTACAACCCTAGTCCCCTCCGGTGTCTATATAAACCGGAGGGCTTAGTCCATAGAGGCATCATCATAATCATACAGGCTGGACTTCTAGGGTTTTAGCCATTACGATCTCATGGTAGATCAACTCTTGTAATACTCATATTCATCAAGATCAATCAAGCAGGAAGTAGGGTATTACCTCCATAGAGAGGGCCCGAAGCTGGGTAAACATCCTGTCCCCTGTCTCCTATTACCATCGACCTTAGACGCACAGTTCGGGACCCCCTACCCAAGATCCGCCGGTTTTGACACCGGCAATATGTACGGTGGTTGTCGAATGTGAGATGTAGATCGTCTATCAATGACTCGACGTGCCTAGTTTTGATGACGACGTCATCCACATATGCTTCAACTGTCTTGCCGATCTGTTTCTCCAGGCATGTTTGAATCATGCGTTGGTAAGTTGCCCCGGCGTTTTTGAGCACGAATGGCATAGTGTTGAAGCAGAATGGCCCATATAGGGTAATGAATGCTGTTGCGGGTTGGTCGGACTCCTTCATTTTGATTTGATGGTATCCGGAATATGCGTCGAGGAAGCACAATGAGTCGTGTCCTGCGGTAGCATCGATAATCTGGTCGATGCGGGGGAGGGGGAAGGGATCTTAAGGGCAAGCTTTATTAAGGTCTTTGAAATCGATGCACAGGCGCTAGGATTTATCCTTCTTTGGCACCATCACCAGGTTTGCTAGCCAGTCCGGGTGTTTTATTTCTCTAATGAATCTGGCCTCGATTAACTTGGCTAGCTCCTCCCCCATAGCTTGATGTTTGGGTTCGGAAAAGCACCGCAGTGTTTGTTTGACCGGTTTATATCCCTTTAATATATTGAGGCCGTGCTCGGCCAGCCTGCGGGGGATTCCTGGCATATCAGAAGGATGCCAGGCGAATATGTCCCAGTTCTCGTGCAGGTACTCTCGTAGCGCAGCATTAACTGTTGGGTCCAGCTGTGCCCCGATGGATGTCGTCTTCTTGGGGTCCGTTGGGTGGACTTGAAATTTGACTATTTCGTCTGCTGGTTTAAAGGAGGTGGATTTGGGTCGCTTGTCCATGATTACATCATCCCTATCCACCATGGAGCGTAGTGCGGTTAATTATTCGGCCGCGAGGGCTTCGGACAATGCCTCGAGGGCCAGGGATGTGGTTTTATTTTCGGCACGGAGTGCTATGTCCGGATCACTGGCAAGAGTGATTATACCATTGGGCCCGGGCATCTTGAGCTTCATGTACCCGTAGTGAGGTATAGCTTGAAAGCGCGCAAATGCATCTCGCCCCAATAGGGCGTGATATCCATTGTTGAAAGGGGCGACTTGCAAGGTTATTTCTTCGGACCGATAATTCTCCGGCGTGCCGAATACCACATCAAGTGTGATTTTTCCCGCGCATCAAGCCTCCCGACTGGGAATAATTCCTCGGAAGGTCATGCTACTTTGCTCGATGCGGCTCCTGTCTATTTCCATTTTGTTGAGTGTGTCCTCGTATATGAGGTTTAGTCGCTGCCGCCGTCCATGAGCACTTTGGTGAGCCGAAATCCGTCCACAATTGGACTGAGGACCAAGGCGGCTGGTGCCCGGACTGTCCTGAATTTTGGTTCGTCACCGGCATTGAAAGTTATGGCCGTGTCGTTCCAAGGGTTTATTACTGCGACTTGGCAGACTTCGGCAAGGTCGCGGAGTGCCCTTTTGCGCTGATTTTTTGAAGCGAAAGTCTCGAAGACCATCAATACTCTGAGGTCGTCGTCTTCCGGGGGGTGTTGTTCTGGGGTATTTTTAGTGAGGAGATCCTCGCCGCTCTTGGCCACTTGCCGGAGTATCCAAAATGCCCTAAGGCTATGGGTTGGTGTGTTATCCGGTGTTGTATGTATTTTGCATGGCCTATCAAGCCATCCCTCCAGAATGGTTCCACGCCCCGTAATGGGCTTAGATTTCTTTACTATTGGGTCAGGCGCCCCACGAGGGTGCGTCCTTTTTGCCCGGACGAGGGGCTGAGTTGAAACCGGTGGTTCCCAGCGATCTGCCTAAGTTTTCCAGGCACTTTCCATTGCGCGGTACTTCTGTACTATGGTTGCCAAGTCAGCGAAGTGTAAGACGCGATGGCGGTTGATGGCGTTGAGGATTCCTTCGTCCGTGCAATTGTTGCAAAATACTAAGATCGCGTCTGCATCGCGGCAATCTTTAATCTCGCGTTTGACAAGGAGGAATCTGGCCCAAACTCCGATCCAGCCGAGTGTTGAGGGAGAGTTTCGTCAGCACGACGGCGTGGTGACGATGATGATGTTCTACCGACGCAGGGCTTCGCCTAAGCACCGCTACGATATTATCGAGGTGTAATATGGTGGAGGGGGGCACCGCACACGGCTAAATGATCGTTGATCAATTGTTGTGTCTATGGGGTGCCCCCCTGCCCCCGTATATAAAGGAGCAAGGGGGAGGCGGCCGGCCAAGGAGGAGGGCGCACCAAGGGGGGGAGTCCTACTCCCACCGGGAGCAGGACTCCTCCTTTCCTTGTTGGAGTAGGAAAAGGGAAGGGAGAAGGAGAAAGAAGGAAGGGGGCGCCCCCCTCCCTAGTCCAATTCGAACTAGTCCATGGGCAGGGGTGCGGCCTCCCTTTGGGGCCTTTCTCTCCTTTCCCGTATGGCCCATTAAGGCCCAATACGAATTCCCGTAACTCTCCGGTACTCCGAAAAATACCCGAATCACTCGGAACCTTTCCGATGTCTGAATATAGTCGTCCAATATATCGATCTTTACGTCTCGGCCATTTCGAGACTCCTCGTCATGTCCCCGATCTCATCCGGGACTCCGAACTCCTTCGGTACATCAAAACACATAAACTCATAATATAACCGTCATCGTAACGTTAAGCGTGCGGACCCTACGGGTTCGAGAACTATGTAGACATGACCGAGACACCTCTCCGGTCAATAACCAATAGCGGAACCTGGATGCTCATATTGGCTCCCACATATTCTACGAAGATCTTTATCGGTCAGACCGCATAACAACATACGTTGTTCCCTTTGTCATCGGTATGTTACTTGCCCGAGATTCGATCATCGGTATCTTAATACCTAGTTCAATCTCGTTACCGGCAAGTCTCTTTACTCGTTCCGTAATACATCATCTCACAACTAACTCATTATTTACAATGCTTGCAAGGCTTATAGTGATGTGCATTACTGAGTGGGCCCTAGAGATACCTCTCCGACAATCAGAGTGACAAATCCTAATCTCAAAATACGCCAACCCAACAAGTACCTTTGGAAGCACCTGTAGAGCACCTTTATAATCACCCGGTTACATTGTGAAGTTTGGTAGCACACAAAGTGTTCCTCCGGTAAACGGGACTTGCATAATCTCATAGTCATAGGAACATGTATAAGTCATGAAGAAAGCAATAGCAACATACTAAACGATCGAGTGCTAAGCTAACGGAATGGGTCAAGTCAATCACATCATTCTCCTAATGATGTGATCTTGTTAATCAAATGACAACTCATGTCTATGGCTAGGAAACATAACCATCTTTGATCAACGAGCTAGTCAAGTAGAGGCATGCTAGTGACACTCTGTTTGTCTATGTATTCACACATGTATCAAGTTTCCAGTTAATACAATTCTAGCATGAATAATAAACATTTATCATGATATAAGGAAATAAATAATAACTTTATTATTACCTCTAGGGCATATTTCCTTCAGTCTCCCACTTGCACTAGAGTCAATAATCTAGTTCACATCGCCATGTGATTTAACAGCAATAGTTCACATCACCATGTGATTAACACCCATAGTTCACATCGACATGTGACCAACACCCAAAGGGTTTACTAGAGTCAGTAATCTATTTCACATCGCTTATGTGATTAACACCCAAAGAGTACTAAGGTGTGATCATGTTTTGCTTGTGAGATAATTTTAGTCAACGGGTCTGTCACATTCAGATCCGTAAGTATTTTGCAAATTTCTATGTCTACAATGCTCTGCACGGAGCTACTCTAGCTAATTGCTCCCACTTTCAATATGTATCTAGACCGAGACTTAGAGTCATCTAGATTAGTGTCAAAACTTGCATCGACGTAACCCTATACGACGAACCTTTTTTCACTTCCATAATCGAGAAACATATCCTTATTCCTCTAAGGATAATTTTGACCGATGTCCAGTGATCTACTCCTAGATCACTATTGTACTCCCTTGCCAAAATCAGTGTAGGGTATACAATAGATCTGGTACACAGCATGGCATACTTTATAGAACCTATGGCCAAGGCATAGGGAATAACTTTCATTCTCTTTCTATCTTCTGCCGTGGTCGGGCTTTGAGTCTTACTCAATTTCACACCTTGTAACACAGGCAAGAACTCTTTCTTTGACTGTTCTATTTTGAACTACTTCAAAATCTTGTTAAGGTATGTACTCATTGAAAAAACTTATCAAGCGTCTTGATCTATCTCTATAGATCTTGATGCTCAATATGTAAGCAGCTTCACCAAGGTCTTTCTTTGAAAAACTCCTTTCAAACACTCCTTTATGCTTTGCAGAATAATTCTACATTATTTCCGATCAACAATATGTCATTCACATATACTTATCAGAAATGCTGTAGTGCTCCCACTCACTTTCTTGTAAATACAGGCTTCACCGCAAGTCTATATAAAACTATATGCTTTGATCAACTTATCAAAGCGTATATTCCAACTCCGAGATGCTTGCACCAGTCCATAGATGGATCGCTGGAGCTTGCATATTTTGTTAGCACTTTTAGGATTGACAAAACCTCCTGGTTGCATCATATACAACTCTTCTTTAATAAATCCATTAAGGAATGCAGTTTTGTTTATCCATTTGCCATATTTCATAAAATGCGGCAATTGTTAACATGATTCAGACAGACTTAAGCATAGATACGAGTGAGAAAATCTAATCGTAGTCAAGACCTTGAACTTTGTCAAAAACCTTTTTCGACAAGTCTAGTTTTGTAGATAGTAACACTACTATCAGCGTCCGTCTTCCTCCTGAAGATCCATTTATTTTCTATGGCCTGCCGATCATCGGGCAAGTCAACCAAAGTCCACACTTTGTTCTCATACATGGATCTCATCTCAGATTTCATGGCCTCAAGCCATTTCGCGGAATCTGGGCTCATCATCGCTTCCTCATAGTTCGTAGGTTCATCATGGTCTAGTAACATGACTTCCAGAACAGGATTACCGTACCACTCTGGTGCGGATCGTACTCTGGTTGACCTACGAGGTTTGGTAGTAACTTGATCTGAAGTTACATGATCATCATCATTAGCTTCCTCACTAATTGGTGTAGGAGTCACAGGAACAGATTTCTGTGATGAACTACTTTCCAATAAGGGAGCAGGTACAATTACCTCATCAAGTTCTACTTTCCTCCCACTCACTTCTTTCGAGAGAAACTCCTTCTCTAGAAAGGATCCATTCTTAGCAACGAATATCTTGCCTTCCGATCTGTGATAGAAGGTGTACCCAACTCTCTCCTTTGGGTATCCTATGAAGACACATTTCTCCGATTTGGGTTTGATCTTATCAGGATGAAACTCTTTCACATAAGCATCGCAACCCCAAACTTTAAGAAACGACAACTTTGGTTTCTTGCCAAACCCCGGTTCATAAGATGTCGTCTCAACGGATTTAGATGGTACCCTATTTAACGTGAATGCAGCTGTCTCTAATGCATAACCCCAAAACGATAGTGGTAGATCGGTAAGAGACATCATATATCGCACCATATCTAATAAAGTACGGTTACGATGTTCGGACACACCATTACACTGTGGTGTTCCAGGTGGCGTGAGTAGGGAAACTATTTCACATTGTTTTAACTGAAGGCCAAACTCGTAACTCAAATACTCTTCTCTACGATCAGATCGTAGAAACTTTATTTTTCTTGTTACGATGATTTTCCACTTCACTCTGAAATTATATGAACTTTTCAAATGTTTCAGACTTATGTTTCATTAAGTAGATATACCCATATCTGCTCAAATCATCTGTGAAGGTGAGAAAATAACGATATCCGCCACGAGCCTCAATATTCATTGGACCACATACATCTGTATGTATGACTTCCAACAAATCTGTTGCTCTCTCCATAGTTCCGGAGAACGGAGTTTTAGTCATCTTGCCCATGAGGCATGGTTCGCAAGCATCAAGTGATTCCAAAATCCCATCGGTATGGAGTTTCTTCATGCGCTTTACACCAATATGACCTAAATGGCAGTGCCACAAATAAGTTGCACTATCATTATTAACTTTGCATCTTTTGGCTTCATTATTATGAATATATGTATCACTACGATCGAGATCCAACAAACCATTTTATTGGGTGTACTACCATAGAAGGTTTTATTCATGTAAACAGAACAACAATTATTCTCTAATTTAAATGAATAACCGTATTGCAACAAACATGATCAAATAATATTCATGCTCAACGCAAACACCAAATAACACTTATTTAGTTTCAACACTAATCCCGAAAGAATAGGGAGTGTGCGATGATGATCATATCAATCTTGGAACTACTTCCAACACACATCGTCACCTCGCCTTTTACTAGTCTCTGTTTATTCTGCAACTCCCGTTTCGAGTTACTACTCTTAGCAACTGAACCAGTATCAAATATCGAGGGATTTCTATAAACACTAGTAAAGTACACATCAATAACATGTATATCCAATATACCTTTGTTCACTTTGCCATCCTTCTTATCCACAAAATAGTTGGGGTAGTTCCGCTTCCAGTGACCAGTCCCTTTGCAGTAGAAGCACTTAGTCTCAGGCTTAGGATCAGACTTAGGCTTCTTCACTTGAGCAACTTGCTTGCCGTTCTTCTTGAAGTTCCCCTTTTTCCCTTTGCCCTTTTCTTGAAACTAGTGGTCTCGTCAACCATCAACACTTGATGTTTTTCTTGATTTCTACCTTTGTCGATTTCAGCATCACGAATAGCTCGGGAATTACTTTCGTCATCCCTTGCATACTATAGTTCATCACGAAGTTCTACTAACTTGGTGATGGTGACTAGAGAATTCTGTCAATCACTATTTTATCTGGAAGATTAACTCCCACTTGATTCAAGCGATTGTAGTACCCAGACAATCTGAGCACATGCTCACTGCTTGAGCTATTCTCCTCCATCTTTTAGCTATAGAACTTGTTGGAGACTTCATATCTCTCAACTCGGGTATTTTCTTGAAATATTTAACTTCAACTCCTGGAACATCTCATATGGTCCATGACGTTCAAAACGTCTTTGAAGTCCCGATTCTAAGCCGTTAAGCATGGTGCACTAAACTATCAAGTAGTCATCATATTGAGCTAGCCAAAACGTTTATAACGTCTGCATCTACTCCTGCAATAGGTCTGTCACCTAACGGTGCATCAAGGACATAATTCTTCTATGCAGCAATGAGGATAATCCTCAGATCACGGATCCAATCCGCATCTTTGCTACTAACATTTTTCAACATAATTTTCTCTAGGAACATATCAAAATAAACACAGGGAAGCAACAACGCGAGCTATTGATCTACAACATAATTTGCAAAAAATACTATCAGGACTAAGTTCATGATAAATTCAAGTTCAAATAATCATATTACTTAAGAACTCCCACTTAGATAGACATCCCTCTAATCATCTAAGTGATTACGTGATCCAAATCAACTAAACCATGTCTGATCATCACGTGAGATGGAGTAGTTTCAATGGTGAACATCACTATGTTGATCATATCTACTATATGATTCACGCTCGACCTTTCGGTCTCCATATTCCGAGGCCATATCTGCATATGCTAGGCTCGTCAAGTTTAACCTGAGTATTCCGCGTGTGCAACTGTTTTGCACCCGTTGTATTTGAACGTAGAGCCTATCACACCCGATCATCACGTGGTGTCTCAGCACGAAGAACTTTCGCAATGGTGCATACTCAGGGAGAACACATTTATCTTGAAATTTTAGTGAGAGATCATCTTATAATGCTACCGTCAATCAAAGCAAGATAAGATGCATAAAAGATAAACATCACATGCAATCAATATAAGTGATATGATATGGCCATCGTCATCTTGTGCTTGTGATCTCCATCTCCGAAGCACCGTCATGATCACCATCGTCACCGGCGCGACACCTTGATCTCCATCGTAGCATCATTGTCGTCTCGCCAACTATTGCTTTTACGACTATCGCTACCGCTTAGTGATAAAGTAAAACAATTACATGGCGATTGCATTTCATACAATAAAGCGACAACCATATGGCTCCTGCCAGTTGCCGATAACTCGGTTACAAAACATGATCATCTTATACAATAAAATATAGCATCATGTCTTGACCATATCACATCACAACATGCCCTGCAAAAACAAGTTAGACGTCCTCTACTTTGTTGTTGCAAGTTTTATGTGGCTGCTACGGGCTTAGCAAGAACCGTTCTTACCTACGCATCAAAACCACAATGATAGTTTGTCAAGTTGGTGTTGTTTTAACCTTCGCAAGGACCGGGCGTAGCCACACTCGGTTCAACTAAAGTGAGAGAGACAGACACCCGCTAGTCACCTTTAAGCAACGAGTGCTCGCAACGGTGAAACCAGTCTCGCGTAAGCGTACGCGTAATGTCGGTCCGGGCCGCTTCATCTCACAATACCGCTGAACCAAAGTACGGCATGCTGGTAAGCAGTATGACTTATATCGCCCACAACTCACTTGTGTTCTACTCGTGCATAACATCAACGCATAAAACCAGGCTCTGATACCACTGTTGGGGAACGTAGTAATTTCAAAAAAATTCCTACGCACACAGAAGATCATGGTGATGCATAGCAATGAGAGGGGAGAGTGTTGTCCACGTACCCTCATAGACCGAAAGCGGAAGCGTTAACACAACGCGGTTGATGTAGTCGTACGTCTTAACGATCCGACCGATCAAGTACCGAACGCACGGCACCTCCGAGTTCAGCACACGTTCAGCTCAATGACGTCCCTCGAACTCCGATCCAGCCGAGTGTTCAGGGTGAGTTTCGTCAGCACGACGGCGTGGTGACGATGATGATGTTCTACCGACGCAGGGCTTCGCCTAAGCACCGCTACGATATTATCGAGGTGTAATATGGTGGAGGGGGCACCGCACACGGCTAAAAGATCGTTGATCAATTGTTGTGTCTATGGGGTGCCCCCTGCCCCCGTATATAAAGGAGCAAGGGGGAGGCGGCCGGCCAAGGAGGAGGGCGCGCCAAGGGGGGAGTCCTACTCCCACCGGGAGTAGGACTCCTCCTTTCCTTGTTGGAGTAGGAAAAGGGAAGGGAGAAGGAGAAAGAAGGAAGGGGGCGCCCCCCTCCCTAGTCCAATTCGGACTAGTCCATGGGGAGGGGTGCGGCCTCCCTTTGGGGCCTTTCTCTCCTTTCCCGTATGGCCCATTAAGGCCCAATACGAATTCCCGTAACTCTCCGGTACTCCGAAAAATACCCGAATCACTCGGAACCTTTCCGATGTCTGAATATAGTCGTCCAATATATCGATCTTTACGTCTCGGCCATTTCGAGACTCCTCGTCATGTCCCCGATCTCATCCGGGACTCCGAACTCCTTCGGTACATCAAAACACATAAACTCATAATATAACCGTCATCGTAACATTAAGCGTGCGGACCCTACGGGTTCGAGAACTATGTAGACATGACCGAGACACCTCTCCGGTCAATAACCAATAGCAGAACCTGGATGCTCATATTGGCTCCCACATATTCTACGAAGATCTTTATCGGTCAGACCGCATAACAACATACGTTGTTCCCTTTGTCATCGGTATGTTACTTGCCCGAGATTCGATCGTCGGTATCTTAATACCTAGTTCAATCTCGGTACCGGCAAGTCTCTTTACTCGTTCCGTAATACATCATCCCGCAACTAACTCATTAGTGACAATGCTTGCAAGGCTTATAGTGATGTGCATTACTGAGTGGGCCCTAGAGATACCTCTCCGACAATCGGAGTGACAAATCCTAATCTCGAAATACGCCAACCCAACAAGTACCTTTGGAAGCACCTGTAGAGCACCTTTATAATCACCCGGTTACGTTGTGACGTTTGGTAGCACACAAAGTGTTCCTCCGGTAAACGGGAGTTGCATAATCTCATAGTCATAGGAACATGTATAAGTCATGAAGAAAGCAATAGCAACATACTAAACGATCGAGTGCTAAGCTAACGGAATGGGTCAAGTCAATCACATCATTCTCCTAATGATGTGATCCCGTTAATCAAATGAGAACTCATGTCTATGGCTAGGAAACATAACCATCTTTGATCAACGAGCTAGTCAAGTAGAGGCATACTAGTGACACTCTGTTTGTCTATGTATTTACACATGTATCAAGTTTCCAGTTAATACAATTCTAGCATGAATAATAAACATTTATCATGATATAAGGAAATAAATAATAACTTTATTATTGCCTCTAGGGCATATTTCCTTCACAGGGCACTAGGTCAATATGTTAGTCCATGAAAATCATATAGAAGTGCGCCAAAACCATATAAAATAATTGCAAACATGGCATGAATAATTCATAAATTACAGGTACGTTGGAGACATATCAACATCTCCAAGCTTAATTCCTGCTCGAGTCAAGTAGGTAAATGATAAAATAAATAATTTATGAAGTGTGAATGTTAGCATAGTGCATAAGTTTGATCAATGATAAGTTCAATTACTTTTCCTAGCATCATAAACAACAACTCTTTCTCATAAAACTCATCAAGATAAAGTAGCAATCAATTCACATGTTATGGTTCAAATAATGCATTCTCCTCAAACTTAACAACCTATGTTCTTAGTCAGCAAACAATTACAATTCATATTATTTTCGGAAAAGTCTAAGTAAGACATCGACATACTCAATTAGCATATAGTCTTCTATGATTTCTTGAACTCAAAGCATAATTGTGCAACAAACAACATCCGTCGAACGCAGAGGAAGATAGGGACTTAATGTTTCGCCTCCCAACTTACTTATCATAGAGATAATTGTCTACGATAATAATTCATGATCAAATATATTTGACTGGATATATGTGTCTAGGTCTTCCCCACCACATGATGCTTGCCAAGTGGAGAATAGCTGAGGTTGGAATAAGAAGTTGACACAACAAAAATAAAATTGACATGAAAAGTAAAAGATATGCCCTCCATAGAGGGAAGCAGAAATTTGAAGCGGTGCCAGAGCTCATAGCATATAACAGAGGTGAATACATTTTGAGCGGTTTGCTTTTCCTGTCAACGTCACGACAAAGGATTTCAATGTCTTCCATGCTAAACACATTATTGGAGGTTCCCATGCCGAAAGGAAAATATTTACTCCCCCACAACCATTCAAACACAAGCCATGGCTAGCCGAATCCATGGGTGCCCTCCAAACAATCAAAATATTTCCTGGGGTTTAGTTTATTAAATTTTTCTTTTTTTGTTTAACAGGACTGGGCATCCCAAATACCAGCCTCTCTCGTTCAAGACGAGTGAATAAATGCTCGTCGTGAGAATAACCCACTTAGCATGGAAGAAATTGACCGCCCCATCGCTCCATGAGCAGTACGGGCACACAAAACAGATGTTTATGTGAATGATTTAGAGACGGCACATGCAGATTTACTTGGAACGGTAGGGTAATACAACATATAGGTAGACACTACTACAGGATGCTGCTAACGCGACACTACGATCAGAGACCCTTCGACGAAACTGTGTGAGATGCCATAATCGCAAACGGTGGTGTAAAAAATCGTCAAAAAGGTGCAAAACGTTTGCGATGGTGGAACCATCAAACACGGTTCAGATTTTAGTTGCGTGTGCGATGCAGGGCATACGGTTCAGTTCAATTAACTGTTTGCCATGAGGAGGAACAAAAGAAACGGGTAACCAGATGGAGGTGTGTGCGATATACAGGATACGGTTCACTCGGATGAACTGTTTGTGATTAGGCAACACAAAAGAAATAGTCGGCCAGATGAAGGTGTGTGCGATATACGGCATGTGGTTCACTCAGATGAACTATTTGCGTTGAGACATGAGAACAAAAACGGTTCAACTTAACAAGATGTGTGTGATACGCGGCAAACAGGTCTGTAATCAGAAATGTGTGTGAAGACCAATAATAATACAGACGGTTGCTGCTAATAAGACGTGTGTGTTGTGCGATGGGATTGCATACAGAACAACAACATATATATATAGACACAAACCCACACACACACACACACACACACATATAAGGACATGCTTGCATAACCAAATTAAACATCCACTTACATAGGTGGCTACTACAACCATGGCACTTGCACACACCAAAGTAAACTATTATATGCATAATTACATAGGTGGCTACTACAAACATGACATTTCCACACACCAATAAAGTAAACTATATATTACATGCATGATTAACTAGCATAAACGATCATCTGATCATCGTCTACTTCTTGTGACGCTTGCTCTGCTTGTGGCTCGATCCGGGCTCGTCGATTTGGGTGACGAGGCACTTCCTCATGTCAACGATCCGCCTGTGCATCTCGTAGCATGTGTACACGCTCTTGGCCGCGAACCTGAGGTGAGGTTCATCCAGTTGCCGCATCCAGGCCCTGTGCGAGGATAGGGGACTTGTTCTCTGGGCATCCTGCTTCATCTTTTCGTAGTAGGGGTCGATGATGGCCGAGGCGAGTTCGACCCGGGAGTCCTTCTTCGTGCTGCCCCAGACCATGTAGTGGTCATGGATTTCGACAAGGTTCTTGCAGGCCAAGCCCATAACACTGAGCGTGTTTACATCGTCTTTGGATATACTAGAATGGGACAAAAAATTACTTTTGAAGAATGGGACAAAAAATTTAACCTGGCATGTTGATGCCGCTCCATGATAGCATGCCAAGTTTCATGAATTTCAGATGAGTTTTGGATTTACTAGAATTTAAAAGACATGTATCTCAATGTTTGCGGTCGAGTGACGGTGGCAGGGTGTTTAAAATTCATTCCCATTTCTTGCATGGGACCTAAGCATGCACCGAAGGACACAGATTTGTTTTTTCAACCAATTTATATGCACTGGAGCATGTGCATGTAGTTCAAATTTGAATTATGCACATAAATGCATTGAAAATTTACTTAATGCTAAAAATGTCCAAACGTACCCCGAAAAATCACAAAATAACACAACCCTCCTGTTGTTCTATGTTGACATGAGAAATTTTTTGGAAGCAATAAGAGGCAACGGATATCGTTTCCCCAAAGGTGGCACGTTCCCTACCGAAACCATCACGCTTGTTGTGAGAAGCTAAGGTTTGTGAGAAGCTTATACCCAAACCTGCCCCAAATGGGACAAAAAAAATTTACCACGGCATGTTGATGCTGCTCCATGATAGCATGCCAAGTTTCATGAATTTCAGACGAGTTTTGGATTTACTAGAATTTAAAAGCCATGTATCTCAATGTTTGCGACCGAGTGACGGTGGCAGGGTGTTTGAAATTCATTCCCATTTCTTGCATGGGACCTAAGCATGCAACCAAGGACAAATATTTGATTTTTCAACCAGTTTATATGCAATCGAGAATGTGCATGTAGTTCAAATTTGAATTATGCACATAAAATGCCTCGAAAACCCAGTTAATGTCTAAAAATGTCCAAACGAACCCCGAAAAATTCCAAAATTTAACACAACACTCCTATTGTTCTATGTTGACACTTGAAATTTTTCGAAAGCAATAAGAGGCAACGAATATCGTTTCGTCCCCAAAGGGGGCACGTTCCCTACCAAAACCATCACGCTTGTTGTGAGAAGCTCTGGTTTGTGAGAAGCTTATACCCAAACCTGCCCCAAATGGGACAAATTTTTTACCACGGCATGTTGATGCCGCTCCATGATAGCATGCCAAGTTTCATGAATTTCAGACGAGTTTTGGATTTACTAGAATTTAAAAACCAGGTATCGCAATGTTTGCGGACGAGTGACGGTGGAAAGGTGTTTGAAATTCATTCCCATTTCTTGCATGGGACCTAAGCATGCAACCAAGGACACATATTTGATTTTTCAACCAGTTTATATGCACTGGAGAATGTGCATGTAGTTGAAATTTGAATTATGCGCATAAAATGCCTGGGAAACCCAGTTAATGTATAAAAATGTCCAAACGAACCGCGAAAAATTCCAAAATTGAACACATAACTCCTGTTGTTCTATGTTGACACTCAAATTTTTTTGAAAGCAATCAGAGGCAACGGATATCGTTTCGTCCCCAAAGGTGGCACGTTCCCTACCGAAACCATCACGCTTGTTGTGCGAAGCTCTGGTTTGTGAGAAGCTTATACCCAAACCTGCCCCAAATGGGACAAAAAAATTACCACTGCATGTTGATGCCGCTCCATGATAGCATGCCAAGTTTCATGAATTTCAGACGAGTTTTGCATTTACTAGAATTTAAAAACCAAGTATCTCAATGTTTGCGACCGAGTGACGGTGGCAAGGTGTTTGAAATTCATTCCCATTTCTTGCATGGGACCTAAGCATGCAACCGAGGACACATATTTGATTTTTCAACCAGTTTATATGCACTGGAGAATGTGCATGTAGTTCAAATTTGAATTATGTGCATAAAATGCCTGGGAAACCCAGTTAATGTATAAAAATGTCCAAACAAACCCCGAAAAATTCAGAAATTGAACACAACACTCCTGTTGTTCTATGTTGACACTCGATTTTTTTGAAAGCAATCAGAGGCAACGGATATCGTTTCGTCCCCAAAGGTGGCACATTCCCTACCGAAAGCATCACGCTTGTTGTGGGAAGCTCTGGTTTGTGAGAAGCTTATACCCAAACCTACCTCAAATGGGACAAAAAATTTACCCCGACATGTTGATGCCGCTCCATGATAGCATGCCAAGTTTCATGAATTTCAGATGAGTTTTGGATTTACTAGAATTTAAAAGACATGTATCTCAATGTTTGCGGCCGAGTGACGGTGGCAGGGTGTTTGAAATTCATTCCCATTTCTTGCATGGGACCTAAGCATGCACCGAAGGACACATATTTGATTTTTCAACCAATTTATATGCACTGGAGCATGTGCATGTAGTTCAAATTTGAATTATGCACATAAATGCATTGAAAATTCACTTAATGCATAAAAATGTCCAAAGGTACCCCGAAAAATCACAAAAAATAACACAACACTCCTGTTGTTCTATGTTGACATGAGAAATTTTTTGGAAGCAATGAGAGGCAACAGATATCATTTCGTCCCCAAAGGTGGGGCGTTCCCTACCGAAACCATCATGCTTGTTGTGAGAAGCTCTGGTTTACGAGAAGCTTATACCCAAAACTGCCCCAAATGGGACAAATTTTTTACCACGACATGTTGATGCCGCTCCATGATAGCATGCCAAGTTTCATGAATTTCAGACGAGTTTTGGATTTACTAGAATTTAAAACCCAAGTATCTCAATGTTTGCGGCCGAGTGACGGTGGCTGGGTGTTTGATATTCATTCCCATTTCTTGCATGGGACCTAAGCATGCAACCAAGGACACAGATTTGATTTTTCAACCAGTTTATATGCACTGGAGCATGTGCATGTAGTTCAAATTTGAATTATGCACCTGAAATGCCTACAAAACCAAGTTAATGTATAAAAACGTCCAAACGAACCCTGAATAATTCCAATTTTTTTGATGACACACCTATAGTTGCTTGTTCACTGCAGATAAAAGTTCTAGCAATTCAAACACCATCCTTTGCAGCTGTGACCTCATTACGTAATTCAAATCAAGACGAAAAATCAACTAGATCACACACAATTTATTATCACCAACCGTGTGAGATGCAGCACAAAATATCTTGGAGCACCGTCGGCGTATAGTACGCCTATGGCTTACGCGAGAAGGTGCGTCGGCTACAGTCCATAGCCGGTGTGTCAAGCACACTAGCTCACTCCCCAAATATGATTACACTATTCAATCGTCGCCGGTGAAAGATGGGGACGTGGACCTGCGTCATGAGGGCAACTTTGGCGGCCCACTCCAGCGAGAGCGCGACCGCAGCCGCCAGGCGCGTGCTAGCAAGCTTCGTGAGGGCGACCGCAATCTGCGTCCGGGCGGCCAAGGCAGCCCAAATAGCCACTGTTGCTTCTCACGCGGTGGCAGCTGCATCTGCCTCGGGGATAGAAACTAGCGAGAGCGGCACAGCAGCTGTTCGTTCCGCAATGGTGGCGTTAGCCCTGATGGAGGTAGCCCACCACCATGTCAAGGCCGTCCACGCCCAGCTTGTGGCGCTCATCGCACAAATCGAAGGAAGCTTCTCCGACAACGGTCGGCAACCCACGGCCGAAGAGTTGGCAATCACCGAGAGAGTTCGAGCAGCCATCCATTCCTGCGCGGCATACCTTGCCACGACGGAGCCCGCCAAAGCCCAGATCACGGCCGCCCATGCCCTGCTTGTGGCGGCCTATTCCAAAGATATGGCGGATGCGGATGGCGAGATGCTTGCCGAGTATGGTGCGATTTATGCCATGGAGCCCCTTCCCCAGGAGACCATGGGGCGCGAGCTGGACATGGAGGCGGCGGCAGAGATCGACGAGCACCGGCCATAGTAGTACTCTTTGTTTTGTTTAATTAAGAGCGCCGGTCTTTAATTAGTTAGAGTAATGTTTAGGTCAGCTAGCTCTATTTAATTGCTGAACTTGCTTGATTAAGAATTGTGGGTGTGTTGTAGTCTCCTTTGTGTACCCAAATTATGCAATGACGTGGATGACCACTGTAACCATGGAAATTCGATCCAAAAGTTTTGACGTTCAAACTCATCACACACGGGTTAAGCTATCTGAATCATTTGTGATGTTCACATATCGTACACAGTTCTGAATAAGGGACCGTGTCTGATGACACTTTGCGCGCCAGTTTTTTGGCTGAAGTGATTCCAAATTTTCGGCTTCCGTGGAAATATCTACCTCCCCACCCCCTCCCCCTTACCAAAAGCCACATTTCCCCCCTTTCCACCTTCCTTTCCAAGTTGAAACCTTCACTCCTTGCTTGCAGCGCCGCCTCCTCGCCGGTGACCCTCCTTCACGCTGCTCGGCCTCGCCTATTCAGGCAGGTAATCCACACCTGACCCCATCCTCCTCCTCCTTCCACATCCCACATACCCTGACCGCCGGCGCGACGCGACACCTTCCACCCAAATCACCGACCCCTCCACCAAATAAGCGCCGGCCTAAGCCATGGTGCACGCAGTATAGCCAGGATCTCAAGGAGCATTTGGTAGCGGAGAAGCAAATCGCGGCCGCACGCGCGGATGAGGTCACGATGGCTGCCATAAGTGCCGACCCCCAGATCTTGGAGGAGCACCTCGCTGTCGAGGCCATCGTTGACGCCTCGCATGCCGACACCGCGACGCGGTTGGCTTCTTTAAACGACAGTTCGTGGCTTTTTCTCGAGGCCATCGTTTGCTAGCTACTGCCTTTCCTTCACAAATTCTAGTGAATTGTGCTAACTACTTTTACCATGCAATCTTCTGCTATAGTGTATATGTTCTATATGTCGTGCAATGTGGCGTTCAATTAACTGCTTGGTTCAATTCTGCAAATGTGATGTTCAATTCTTCAGGGTGCAATATTTCCAAGTTGTTAAGCATGCTTGGTTTGGTTAACTGTCTGATCATCTATTACGAGTATGTTATATTGTGCAATGTGGTGCTCAGTTAACGTTTGGTTCATTTGTTGTGGTGTTTAGTTAACTGCTTGGTTCAGTTCTGCAATGTGATGTTCAATTGTTGTGGCTGCATTCTGTTATTGTATACCATGTGAGAAATAAATCGAATTTGGCTGTACTAAATACATGAGAAACAAATACAATTGCTATATTTCCAAGTTGTTAAGCATGCTTCATTTGGTTAACCGTCTGATCTTCTATTATGAGTATGTTATATTGTGCGACGTGGTGCCCAGTTAATGTTTGGTTCATTTGTTGTGGTGTTTAGCTAACTGCTTGGTTCAATTCTACACTGCGATGTCCAATTGTCGTGGGTAGAATTTTGTATTGTTGTGCATGTGAGGAATAAATCGAATTTGGCTGCACTTAATACATGAGAAACATATACAAGTCCTATATTTCCTAGTTCTTAATCATGATTGGTTTGGATAAATGGGTTTTCCATGTGGCTTGAATTAATCTGATGAATCTGCAATGTGCTTATTTTTGATCAACATATTTTACTGATAACATGCGAACCCTTACTTAACCTGATGACTAACTACCTTATATGTGTTGCAGGGAAACAATGGGAAGCACTGAGGTTTACAATCGAGGTTAGCACATGGATGGTCCGTTGTCTAATAGCACATTATTGTGCAATTGCAGGAACCATTCTAATATTTAGTGTTTTAACAATTTGTTCTTGCACATGTAGGTCCTGCTGTCAGAGGTTTTGACCCACTGTTCGACCCTTTTTGCATGTGGGGAAATGAGTTGTCCATGAATATCAGTCAAGTCAAGAAACTCAGAAAGGTTGTTAGGATAAAGAAATTAGCGACAAAAAACAACAAGATCTTTGTCTGCACAATGAAGAAGGCATCAGTCACTACAGGATGGTACTAACTATTATACCTTGCCTTTTATTGCTTTGCCCCATTTCCAATATAGAGAAGATATTTATGCACACCCTTGTTTTCAGGCCTTTCCAAAGCAGTTCACTGATGATTACCTCTCAAACCACCTGTATGGTCAGGAGGCAAGGAAGTTATTCATACAACACCCACAGTTCAATATTGAAGTGTTCCTGAAGAGGAAGAAGGATGGACGGTCAATCATCCACAGGCACTCGCCTAAAGTTACAAAGACCTTTAACATCAATGAAGGCTCAATATTCGCCTTCTGCTTCAGCAGTTTTCCAGATGAGATACATCTGTCTATGTACCGTCTATGATGCTAATTTTAAAAGGTTATAGATGTTGCATGTGAAACTTGGTCCTGGTGTAGTTGTGTAATAGGGTAGCTGAGTGCTGAAGCTATATGATGTTGTACTCTAATGTATTTCAATTATGAAAATGAAATATATTGTGTGCTTAATATGAAATGTCAATTAGATTAATAAATGGATTACGAATAATCGAATAATTAGCCTGCTAATTGGGTTTTTCAATTGCAAACGGTTATTGAGAAAACATCGTGTGCGATGCATTCAAAACGCACACAGTTTCTAGGAGTAAACCGTGTTAGATTAATGAACAATCACACACGACATCCTCTTTAAAACTGTTTGCGTTAGGCCACCTGGCACAAACGTTTACCACATAAAAACTATGTGTGATGGACATCCCTTGACACATAGTTTCTTCTAGGCACCATGTGTGATGAATTCAATAACGCAAACGATAAAATTGTTAATACCGTGTGCAATGGAAACACTATCACAAACGATTTAACCGGGAAAATTGTGTGTGTTGTACTTGCGAATAGAAACGTTTTCCTTGGAGCGACTGTGTGGGATGTATATACGAACGGAAACGTTTAGTGCTGGTTGACCGTGTGGGATGTACATACGCCGGAAATGATTTCGCCTGTATAATTGTATTTTTAGCACTACTATATGTATTTCTGTATTTGAGTGCTCGCCGGTCGCACACAACCTCATTTTGCCGAGCGTGTGTGCCAGGAGGGCATATCCCCGACGGTTTCTGGGTAGTGTGGGAAGGACCCCCCTATCGCCCACACTCACTTGGCGACGGTTCCAAAGGCCGTCGCGGAAAGGGGTTAAAAACCGTTTGTTTAGGAGCTCGCTGTACTAGTGAGACATGGTGGACCCTCATGGAAGAAACTTGGCTCAAGAATTTTGGATGCACAAGCAGTATTCCCGCTTAGTACAAATTGTTTTTGGCTAGCAAAGATTATAAACAAGCACCACAAGTTGGAGGATCCATAACAATATAACTTCTATGCAAATATACCCAACCATAACACATTACGTTGTCTTCCTTGTCCAACTTCAACTAATATGATCGAGTTTGAACATAATTAATGGGTATTCACAATCATAAAAGGTGTCCAAGATAATATATTTGTATGTGAAGTTTCTCTTCCTCATACTAATCTTTCATGAATTGCTTGTAGGACCAATATTGTGAATGTCAAATTTCAATAGATTTTACTTTCTAAACTCAATGTGAAACTACTAATAAGAATATGGAACATGTATAATTTCAGATTTAGGATAGTCAATTCATTCGGCAATTCACTCTTAGGATATATAAGTGAAGCACAAGAGTAAATGAGAAACAACTCCCAAAAAGATATAAGCGAAGCACAAAGAGTAGTTAAGTAAATAAGTAGCTATGTGAAGACTCTCTTCAAATCAAGATTCCAGAACCAACTATTTTATTTAAACAAAAAACTAAACGAAAAGACGCTCCAAGCAAAACACATATTATGTAACAAATAAAAATATAGTTCCATGTGAGGTTACCGATAATATTGAAGATGAAAGAGAGGATGCCATCCAGGGCATCCCCAAGCATAGATGCTTGAGGACTCCTTGAATATTACCTTGGGGTGCCTTGGGCATCCCCGAGCTTAGGGTCTTTCCACTCCTTATTTTCCTCACATTGATATCTCACCCAAAACTTGAAAACTTCAATGACACAAAACTTAACTGAACTTCGTGAGATAGGTTAGTATGATAAATATCAAATCATGCACTTTGATACTATCAACACACAATTCATAATTTTTCTTACATCATGCCTATTGTAATATATCATTTCTACAATTTATATTGACCAATATAACCCATAGAAACTATAAAACAAGCAAACTATGCACTGAAAATAGAATCTGTCCAAACAGAACAGTTTGTAATGATGTGAACAAAAACCATACTTTGCTTGTTCAATACTATGTAAAAATTAGGAAAACATGGGAAATTTGTATATCAATACTATGTAATAATTTTATACCAAGATCACGTTCCAGTAAAAAATGTAAATTCCTTCACTTAGCGCAAAAGTTTAAGTTTTTGCACAAAATCCATTCAGCAAGTATCCACACTATCCCAAAGGCTTTACTTGGCACATTATTGAAATAAAATCTATAAAACATGATTATTAAAGTAGCTTAATCATGTGATCATGATGCGTCTTGAACTACGTCGGTATTTTGCCGAAGAGGAAGGGATGATGCAATACAGCTACGGTAGGTATTTCCCTCAGCGATGAGACCAAGGTTATCGAACCAGTAGGAGAACCACACAACACCACGTAAACAACTCCTGCACACAAAGAACAACTACTTGCAACCCGACGTACGGGGTTGTCAATCCCTCCTGGGTAAAAAGATAGGTAAAATTGTAGTAGATTGGATAAATAGATCTCGCGGGAATGCGAGATAAAATAAATAAATAAAAATTGTAGCAAGTTATTTTTGTGTTTTTGGATTAATAGATCTGAAAATAAAAGAAAATAAAAATAGACCGCGAAGGCAAATATAATAAAGAAGAGACCCGGGGGCCGTAGATTTCACTAGTGGCTTCTCTCGAGAAAAATAGCATACAGTGGATAAACAAATTACTGTTGGGCAATTGATAGAACTTCAAATAATCATGAAGATATCGAGGAAATGATCATTATATAGGCATCACGTCCAAGATTAGTAGACTGACTCCTGCCTGCATCTACTACTATTACTCCACACATCGACCGCTATCCAGCAGGCATCTAGTGTATTAAGTTCGTGGAGAAACGGAGTAATGCAATAAGAATGATGACATGATGTAGACAAGATCTATTTATGTAGAAATAGACCCCATCTTGTTATCCTTAGTAGCAACGATATATACGTGTTGGTTCCTCTTCTGTCACTGGAATCAAGCACCGTAAGATCGAACCCATCACAAAGCACCTCTTCCAATGGCAAGAAAAATCGATCTAGTTGGCCTAACTAAACCAAAGTTTCGAAGAAGAAATACGAGGCTATAAGTAATCATGCATATAAGAGATCAAAAGACTCAAATAACTTCCATGGATAAAAACATAGATCTGATCATAAACTCAAAGTTCATCGGATCCCAACAAACACACCGCAAAAAGAGTTACATCAAATAGATCTCCAAGAGACCATTGTATTGAGAATCAAAAGGGAGAGAGGAAGCCATCTAGCTACTAACTACGGACCCGTAGGTCTACAATGAACTACTCACGCATCATCGAAGAGGCACCAATGAGGATGATGAACCCCTCCATGATGGTGTCTAGATTGGATCTGTGGTTTCTGGAACTTGCAGTGGCTGGAATTGATTTTCGTTGACTCCCCTATGGTTTCTGGAATATTGGGGTATTTATAGAGCGAAGAGGTGGTGCGGGAGGCGACCGAGGAGAGCAGAACCCACCTGGGCGTGCCTGGGCCCCCAGGCGCACCCTGGTGGGTGGTGCTCCCCTCGGAGCCCCCCTCAGGTACTTTCTGGGCCCATCTTGTGTCTTCTGGTCCAGAAAAATCACCAAAAAGTTTCGCTGCGTTTGGACTCCGTTTGGTATTGATTTCCTGCGAAGTAAAAAACAAGCAAAAAACAGCAACTGGCATTGGGCACTATGTCAATAGGTTAGTCCCAAAAAATGATATAAAGTTGCTATAAAATGATTGTAAAACATCCAAGAATGATAATATAATAGCATGGAACAATAAAAAAATTATAGATACATTAGAGACGTATCAGCATCCCCAAGCTTAATTCCTGCTCGTCCTCGAGTAGGTAAATGATAAAAACAAGAATTTTTGATGTGGAATGCTACCTAACATGTTCATCACATATTCTTTTCTTTGTAGCATGGACATTTGGACTTTTATATGGTTCAAAGCAATAGTCTAGTTTTGACATGAAGATTTCAATACTCAAGCATATCAACAAGCAACCATGTCTTTCAAAATATCAACACTAAAGCAAGTTATCCCTAGCTCATTATGCTCAATCATTGATCCATTCATGAAACACACTCGCATATTAGCTACACCCAATGCTCAAGTATGATCATAGTGCCCCTTAGTTGGTGCTTCATAAGAGAAGATGGAGACTCAAAATAAAATAAAAATTGCATAAAGTAACAGAAAGGCCCTTCGCAGAGGGAAGTAGGGATTTGTAGAGGTGCCAAAGCTCAAAGTGAAAAAGATAGATAAAAACATTTTGGGTGGCATGCTTTTCCTGTCAACGAAAGCGATCATGTAGTTCCCAATACTTTCCATGCTAGATATATCATAGGCGGTTCCCAAGCAGAAAATAAAGTTTATTCCATTCTCCACCATACTTTCACTTTCCATGGCTAGCCGTATCCACGGGTGCCTTCCATACCAACACTTTCCATGAAATTTATGGAATTTATTATTTGACAACATAAAGTAAATTCATTTTTCATTTCGGGACTTGGCATCCCTAATACCTTTGCTGTACTCTTGTGCAATAACAAGTGAATAAACACTCATCTTGAGAATAACACATCTAGCATGGAAATATATCAGCCACCCCCTACCGTTTCATGAGCTATACGAGCACACAAAAGAGAAATTTATTTTGAAATTAGAGATGGCACATACAAATTTGCTTAGAACGGCACGGAAATACCGCATATAGGTAGGTATAGTGGACTCATATGGCAAAAAATGGTTTAAGAATTTTGGATGCACAAGTAGCGATCATACATAGTGCAAATGAAGGCTAGCAAAAGATTGAGAAGCATCCAACCAAGAAATGAAAAATCTCATAAGCGAGCATTAAGCATAATGAACACCGAATAATGCACCACAAGTAGGGTGTAATTTCATTGCATAACTATTGACTTTCGTGCTTGCATAGGGAATCACAAACCTTAACACCAATATTCTTACTAAAGCATAATTACTCATCAACATGACTCACATATTATATCAACATATCTCATAACTATTACAAGGAATCAAGTTTATTTTGTCCAATGATCTTCATGAAAGTTTTTATTATATCCCTCTTGAATATCTATCACTTTGGGACTAATTTCATAAGTTGCTTTGGATAGCTCAAACAAATCTAAGTGAAGAACATGAGCATAAAATTTTCTTCTCTCAAAATAATTTAAGTGAAGCAAGAGAGAATTTCTTCAAAAATTTAGTAACTCTCAAATAAATCTAAGTGAAGCATGAGAGCATTTCTTCAAAAATAATAATGCACACCGTGCTCAAAAAGATATAAGTGAAGCACTAGAGCAATTCCATAGCTCATAAAGATTTAAGTGAAGCATAGAGAGCAATTCTAACAAGTTATAGCATAATATTGTCTCTCTCAAATAGGTGTGTCTAGCAAGGATTCATGACTAAAAATAAAAAGCAAAACAAACAAAGACTCATATCATACAAGACGCTCCAAGCAAAACTCATGGTATGTGACGAATAAAAATATAGCTCCAAGTAAAATACTGATGGTCGTTAGAAGAAAGAGGGGATGCCACTCGGGATGCCATGGGATGGACGAAGTTGCTTGCTTCTATTTTAGATAATAGCTTGGGATGCCATGGGCATCCCCAAGCTTAGGCTCTTCTTACTCCTTATTCCTTCATCCATCGTGATCTCACCCAAAACTTGAAAACTTCAATCACAGAAACTCAACAAAACCTTCGTGAGATCTGATAGTATAACAAAGCAAATCAATACTATAATTATTGTTGCAAACTCATTCATATTTTATTTTTTCATTATATCTACTGTATTCCAACTTTGCTATAGCTTATACCCTCCAATACAAACCATAGATTCATCGAAATAAGCACACAACCCAAAGAAAACAGAATCTATCAAAAACAGAATAGTTTGTAGAAATCTAAAAACTACAAATACTTATGTAACTCCAAAAGTTCTGAAAAATTGGGACAACGTAGGCAATTTGTATATCAATCTTGTGTAAAAAATTCAGAATTTTATCACGCTTATGTGATTTTTAACAATTCTGTGACTGGTGCGCAAAGTTTCTGTTTTTCAACAAGATCAAAGCAACTATCACCCAACATGGTCCCAAAGGCTTTGCTTAGCACAAACACTAATTAAAACACAAAAAAACACAATCATAAAATTAGAATAATTGTGCAAACACTCAAAAACAGAAAGAAAAATACAAATTAAATTTTATTCATTGGGTTGCCTCCCAACAAACGCTATGGTTTTACGCCCTTAGCTAGGAATAGTGCAAGGATCTAAGTGTTGTCATCTTTAGTTCTAGATCCATAAGATGCCCTCACGATTGATTCATATGGTGGCTTAATTCTAGTTCTAGAAAAGTGTTCCATGCCCTTCCTTAGTGGAAATTGAAATTTAATATTGCCTTCTTTCATATCAATCACGGCACCGATAGTACGTAAAAATGGCCTACCAAGAATAATTGGACAAGATGGATCTCAATAAATATCAAGAACAATAAAATCTATGGGCGCATAATTCCTATTTGCAAGAATAAGAACATCATTAGTTCTTCCCATAGGCTTTTTAATAGTAGAATCCGCCAAGTGCAAATTTAGAGAACATTCTTCAATATCGGTAAGACCAAGCACATCACATAAAGATTTTGGAATTGTAGAAACACTAGCACCCAAGTCACATAAATCAAAACACTCATAATTTTTAATCTTGACTTTGATAGTAGGTTCCCATTCATCATGTAATTTTCTAGGAATTGAAATCTCTAATTCCAATTTTTCTTCCAAAGCTTTCATCATAACATCAACAATATGTTTAGTAAAAGCTTTATTTTGTTCATAAGCATGGGGTGAATTTATCATGGATTGCAACAAAGAAATACAATCAATCAAATAGCAATTATCATAATTAAAGTCTTTGTAATCCAAAAGAGTGGGCACGTCACTAGTTAAAGTTTTGACCTCTCCAAACCCACTTTTATCAATTTTCTCAACAAGATTTTCACCCTCCGAATTATCGGGACGCCTTCTAGCTAAAGTTGACTCTTGTTCAGTCCCTTTTTCATAATTTCTAATTTTACTAAACAAGGAATCAATAGAAGAAACACGAATCACTTTAGGATCTTCATCATTTTTATGAAAGCAATCACTAGAAAATGTTTTTTCTAAAAATTCTCTTCTAGCTCTAAGCATAGCGGTTCTTTTCTTACTTTCATCCATAGAGACATGTAAAGCTTTAATTGATTCCTCAACCTTAGCCACAAAAAATTTCATCTTGAGATTTTCTACATCATGAGAAATTCTATCAATGCTTCATTGCTTCTAGACATATCTTCAATCTTACACAACTTTTTTGATAAATTCTTTAATATTATTCTCAAGATCGGAGGTGTTCCTATTATTATAAGAAGGATTACTATAGGAATGACCATAATTATTAGAGAAATTTCCCGGAAAAGGTCTAGGATTAAAATTACCTCTATAAGCATTGTTATTAAAAAAATCGCGAAACAAAATTCACATCTATGGCATCACTATTTTGCTCAATCAAAGTAGACAAAGGCACATCATTAAGATCAATAGGAGAATTTTTATTAGCAACCAATTTCATAAGAGCATCAACTTTTTCACTCAAAGTAGAAATTTCTTCAACTGAATTAACTTTCTTTACTAGTAGGAGCTCTTTCGGTATGCCATTGTGAATAATTTGCCATAATATTATCAAACAATTTAGTAGCTTCACCCAAAGTAATTTCCATAAAAGTACCACCCGCGGCGGAATCTAAAAGATTTCTAGAGACAAAATTCAATCCCGCATAATTTTTTTGTATGATCATTGATAACCCACAAGTATAGGGGATCGTTTGTATCCTTCTTCGATAAATAAGAGTGTCGAACCCAACGAGGCAGAACAAATATTCCCTCAAGTTCTATCGACCACCGATACAACTCTACGCACACTTGACGTTTGCTTTACAAACAACAAGTATGAAACTATTTTGTAGGTGTGATGCTAGAACTACTTTGCAAGAATAAAACTAGAAGTACTTTCTAAGATAATAAAAGTTAGGTGTTTAGTAAAAGGGTTTGTGTCAACAAGAAAGTTATTTGTCCCTAGGCAATCGATAACAAGTACCGGTAATCATTCTTGCAATTTTATATGAGGGAGAGGCATGATCTAACATACTTTCTCTACTTGGATCATATGCACTTATGATTGGACCCCTAGCAAGCATCCGCAACTACTAAAGATCATTAAGGTCGTGAAACCCAACTATAGCATTAAGTATCAAGTCCTCTTTACTCCCATACGTCATACCCCACTTACTCGGGTTTAAGCTTCTGTCACTCTCGCAACCCACCATAAGCGAACCATGAATATATTGCAACACCCTACAGCGGGGGCCCCTCACGTTTACGCGAGAATGGAAGGCACCGTAGGACACCACCATAAATAAAATATACAATCATACCAACCAACATCATGATTAACCCACATGACAAAACGGATCTACTCAAACATCATAGGATAACCATAGATCATTGGGAAATAATATATGGAGTTGAGAACCATGTTTAAGTAGAGATTACAGCGGGGAGAAGGGCTGTTACACCGCTGCATAGAGGGGGAGAGAGTTGGTGTTGACAGTAGCAAGATTGTTGATGTAGATCATTGTCCCGATCGTTGCCCCGGCGGCACTCCGGCGCCACCGGAAGCGAGGGGGGAGAGCCCCCCTCCTTCTTCTTCTTCCTTGGCCTCCCCACTAGATGGGAGGAGAGTTCCCCCTCTGGTCCATGGTCTCCATGGCGGCGGAGGGGCGGGAGCCCCTCCGAGATTGGACCTCCCTCTCTGTTCTCTTCTGTTTCGCGTTCTCCAGATCTGGCCGAAAACCGTTTCTTATATTCCGGGAGATCCGTAACTCCGATTGCGCTGAGATTTTAACACGATTTTTTTCGGGTATAAGCTTCCTTGCGCCCGAAGTAGAGCTCCAACCGACGTTCGAGGAGGGCACAACCCACCATCACGCGCCAGGGGCCTCAAGCGCGCCCTGGTGTCTTGTGTGCTATGTGGGCCTCCGTTTGCGGTGATTCCAACTCCCAAAATTCGCATATATTCCAAAATAAATCTCTGTGAAATTTTATTGCATTTGGACTTCGTTTGATATGGATTTTCTGCGATACAAAAAACATGCAAAAAACAGGAACTGACACTAGGCACTGGATCAATAGGTTAGTCCAATAAATCATATAAAAAGGTGCCAAAAGTATGTGAAAGTGGTATAATATTGGCATGAAACAATCAAAAATTATAGATACGACGGAGACGTACTAATCATCCAAAGATTTAAACCGTGAGTAGGACAATTTCTTAGCATCAATTTCATTCTTTCCCAAGATTGCGCAACATGCTCATGCTCAAGTTGCTTTAAATTCATGATTTGTGTCCTAAGGGAAATATTTTCGTGGGCGGAAAATACTTAGTAATAAAAGCATCTTTGCACTTATCCCAAGAATTGATACTATTGCGAGGCAAAGAAGAAAACAAATTTTTTGCACGATCTCGCAAAGAAAACGTGAATAATTTCAACTTCACAATATCATTGTCCACATCTTTTTTCTTTTGTATATCGCATAATTCCATGAATGTGTTAAGATGGGATGCGTCATCCTCACTAGGAGTACCGAAAAATTGATCTTTCATACAAGGATTCAAAAAAGGAGCATTAATATCACAAGACTCCGCACTAGTGGCAGGAGGAGCAATCGGAGTGCTAATAAAATCATTGTTGTTGGTATTAGAGAAATCACACAACTTGGTGTTCTCTTGAGTCATCGTGACTATGCAACAAGATTGCACTCGAAAACAGATCCGACGAGAAAACGGCGAATGAAAAAGAGGGCGAATAAAACGGCAAATTTTGTGAAGTGGGGGAGAGGAAAACGGGAGGCAAATGGCAAATAATATCAATTGCAAGGAGATGAGATTTGTGATTAGGAACTTGGTGGATGTTGATGATGTCTCCCCCGGCAACGGCACCAGAAATTCCTTTTGATGCGGCTTGAACTACGCCGGTATTTCCCCAAAGAGGAAGGGATGATGCAGCACAAGTATGGTAGGTATTTCCCTCAGTGATGAGACCAAGGTTATCGAACCAGTAGGAGAACCACGCAACACCACGTAAATAGCTCCTGCACACAAAGAACAAATACTTGCAACCCGACGTAAGAGAGGGGTTGTCAATCCCTCACGGGTAAAAAGATAGGTAAAATTGTAGTAGATTGGATAAATAGATCTCGCGGGAACGCGAGATAAAATAAATAAATAAAAAATTGCAGCAAGGTATTTTTGTGTTTTTGGATTACTAGATCTGAAAATAAAAGCAAATAAAAATAGATCGCGAAGTCAAATATAATAAAGAAGAGACCCGGGGGCCGTAGATTTCACTAGTGGCTTCTCTCGAGAAAAATAGCATATGGTGGGTAAACAAATTACTCTTGGGCAATTGATAGAACTTCAAATAATCGTGACGATATCCAAGCAATGATCATTATATAGGCATCACGTCCAAGATTAGTACACCGACTCCTGCCTGCATCTACTACTATTACTCCACACATCAACCGCTATCCAGCATGCATCTATTGTATTAAGTTCATGGAGAAGCGGAGTAATGCAATAAGAACGATGACATGATGTAGACAAGATCTATTTATGTAGAAATAGACCCCATCTTGTTATCCTTAATAGCAACAATACATATGTGTCAGTTCCTGTTCTGTCAGTGGGATCAAGCACCGTAAGATCGAACCCATCACAAAGCACCTCTTCCCATGGCAATAAAAATCGATCTAGTTGGCCTAACTAAACCAAAGATTTGAAGTAGAAATACGAGGCTATAAGTAATCATGCATATAAGAGATCAAAAGACTCAAATAACTTTCATGGATAAAAACATAGATCTGATCATAAACTCAAAGTTCATCGGATCCCAACAAATATGCCGCAAAAAGAGTTACATCAGATAGATCTCCAAGAGACCATTGTATTGAGAATCAAAAGAGAGAAAGGAAGCCATCTAGCTACTAACTACGGACCCGTAGGTCTACAATGAACTACTCACGCATCATCGGAGAGGCACCAATGAGGAAGATGAACCCCTCCGTGATGGTGTCTAGATTGGATCTGTGGTTTCTGGAACTTGTGGCGGCTGGAATTGATTTTCGTCGACTCCCCTAGGGTTTCGGGAATATTGGGGTATTTATAGAGCAAAGAGGCGGTGCAGGAGGCGGCCGAGGTGGGCACAACCCACCTGGGCGCCCCCCTCGGGTACTTTCTTGGCAAATCTTGTGTCTTCTGGTCCAGAAAAAATCACCAAAAAGTTTTGTTGCATTTGGGCTCCGTTTGGTATTGATTTCCTGCCAAGTAAAAACAAGCAAAAAAACAACAACTGGCACTGGGCACTATGTCAATAGGTTAGTCCCAAAAATGATATAAAGTTGCTATGAAATGATTGGAAAACATCCAAGAATGATAATATAATAGCATGGAATGATAAAAAATTATAGATACGTTGGAGACGTATCAGATCACACAAAAACTGTAGGGGTAAATATTGGATTGTCTCCCAACAAGTGATTTTCTTTAATGCCTTTGTAGCTAGGCATGATGGTTTTAATGATGCTCGCATAAAAGTAAAGAATTGAAACATAAAGGGGACATCATGAAACATACATCAACACATTTAAGCCTAATCCACTGCCTATGGATAGGGATTTTATAAGCAAACAATTTATTGGAATAACAATCAACTAGCATAGGAAGGCAAAGCAAGTGTAACTTTGAAACTTTCAACATGAAGAGAGGAATCTTGATGTTGTTGAAATATATATAAGCATATCTTCCCCTCTCATAATAACTTCCGGTAGCATAATGAATAAATTCAACAATATAACTATCACATAAAGCATTCTTTTCATGATCCACAAGCATGTAATTTTTATTGCTCTCCACATAAGCAAGTTTCTTCTCATCAATAGTGGTGGGAGCAAATTCAATGAAATAACTATCATGTGATACTTGATTGGCATGATCCAAGTAAAATTTAAAATCATGATGACAAGTTTCATGGTTATCATTATTCTTTATAGCATACATGTCATCGCCATAATCATCATAGATAGCAACGTTGTTGTCATAATCAATTGAAACCTCTTCCAAAATAGTGGAATCATCTTTAAATAAAGTCATGACCTCTCCAAATCCACTTTCATAATTATTATATTAAGATTCAACACTCTCCAAAATAGTGGGATCATTACTACCTAGAGTTGAAACTCTTCCAAGCCCACTTTCATCATTGTAATCATCATAAATAGGAGGCATGATATCATCATAATAAATTTGCTCATCGAAAGTAGGGGGACTAAAAAGATCATCTTTATCAAACGTAGCATCCCCAAGCTTATGGATTGGCATATCATTAGCATCATTGATATTCAAAGAATTCATACTAATATCATTGCAATCTTGCTTATCATTCAAATATTTTATGTCATACATTTTATTGAATTCTTCTTCTAACACTCTTGCTCAATTTCTCTATCCTTCATTTTCAAGAAAGACTTTATAAAGACAAGCAATGTGGCACAACTACACTTCTAGTTTTTTTATATAATTTTTTTATAAACCAAACTACCGAATAAACAAGGAACTAAAATATTCAATTGCAAGATCTAAAGATATACCTTCAAGCACTCACCTCCCCAGCAACGGCTCCAGAAATAGTTTGATGTCTACTACAGTACTTTTTCTTGTAGGCCTAGTTGGGCCTCCAAGACCAGAGTTTTGTAGGATGACAACAAACTTCCCTCAAGTGTATGACCTAAGGTTTATCAATCCGTGGGAGGTGTAGGATGAAGATGATCTCTATGAAACAACCCTGCAATCAAATACAAGAAATCTCTTGTGTCCCCAACACACCCAATACAGTTTTCAATTGTATAGGTGCACAAGTTTGGCGAAGAGATGGTGATACAAGTGTAGTATGGATAGTAGATATAGGTTTTTTTAATCTGAAATAATAAAAAAATCAAGGTAGCAAGTAGCAAATAGCAAATAGCGAGCAAATTGGTACATCAATGCTTACAAACAAGGCCTAGGGTTCACACTTTCAGTAGTGCAATCTCACAACAATGCTAACATAATTGAATCATATAACAATCCCTCATTGTGTGATAAAGAATCACTCCAAAGTTCTTATCAATAGCGGAGAACATAAGATGAAATTGTTGTAGGTAGCGAACAACCTCAAAGTTATCTTTCAGATGAATCTATTGAGCCATCCCTATAAGTGTCACAAACAGCCCTAGAGTTCGTACTGCAATAACGCCATATGATATGCATCAATCAACTCTAATATCACCTAGATACTCTGATGTCACCACAAGTATCCGTGAGTCAATTATTCGATATGCCTCAACAATTTCTGATTCATAATATTCAATCCAACACAAATACTTCAAATATTACCCCAACATTTCTATTGGAGAAAGTAGGATGAAAACGTGTATCAACCTATGTGCCAAGATTACCCAATGTCAAAACGGAAAACCGCAAGTTGATTACCGAAACATACATCAAGTGACTCAATAGAATACCCCATTGTCACCATGGGTATCCGCATGCAAGACATACATCAAGTGATCTCAAATCCAATATTCATTCCAACATAACGAAACCTCAAAGAGCAAGACTCAATTCATCACAACAAAGATAGATAGGGAAGAACACCATATGATTCCACTACATTAACAAAGCTCATGGCACATCATGATTGTGCCAAATCAGGAACAAAAGAGGGAGAGAGAGAGAGAGAGAGATCAAACACATTGCTACTGGTACATACCCTCAGACCCGAGGGTGAACTACTCCCTCCTCGTCATGGAGACCACTGGGATGATCAAGATGGCCTCCGGTGATGATTTACCCCTCCGACAGGGTGCCGGAGAAGGCCTCCATTTGGGGTCTCTTCAGAACAGAGGCTTGCGGTGGCGGAGTCTAAGTTGCAGGTTTATTTCTGGGGGTTTCTCTATTTATAAGAATTTTCAGCGTTGATTTCACGCCAAAAGGACTTACGAGAGGCCCACAAGGCAACAAACCCCTCCATACCCCTAGGGCGCATGTGATTGCCTTGTCACCGGCTCGTGGGTCTTCTGGTCCTCCCAAGAAGCTTTGAGGTCTCTTATGTTCCAAAAAAATTGTCAAAAAGTTTCGTAGCGTTTGGACTTTGTTTGGTAAGGATTTTCTGGAAAACCAAAAATAAGCAGATAAAATCAACTAGCACTTGGCACTAGTTTAATATGTTAGTCCATGAAAATCATATAAAAGTGCACCAACCATATAAAATTATTGCAAACATGGCATGAATACTTCATATTTTTTTGACAATGTGCTGTGGGGCTTTTTTATTGCATTAGAAAACGAATATACAGGTTCTAACAACTAAGACAGAAGTATCCTAATAAGGAAAAGAAAACTACCTATACATATGCCCTATAGGCAAGAAAGCAACGAAACATATACAACATATACAAAGCCAATTATGGCAAAAAGGAGATCCAAGCCAAGAGTTTAGCCCTATATTTACACTTTATCATGTGAGACAGCAGAGTTATGTCATGTAAAAAATTCCTCCTCCAAGCAGCAAAGGTAGGTCTTTCATTTATGAATTTTTTTTTTGCATTCCTGAGGGACCAGATATTCCAAGCAGCTGCAAAGACTACTTCAGAAAAGAAAGGTTGTCCAAAATCCTCCTTAGCCTCCAGGACCATTTGTGACCATGATCCATTTGATTGCATAAGCCAGGAGATTCCCAGATAATTCCATATTCTCTGGCTGAAGTTGCATGTAAAGAACAAATGGGCCATGTCCTCATGAACCAACAAAGAACAAAGGATACATGTATCATCCTCAACATGCCAATGCCTTCTTTGCATCATATCTCGGGTGTTGAGCCTGTCCATCAGCAGTAACCAACCAAACACTTTAAACTTTAAAGTGCAGGCAGATCTCCAAATCCATTTCAAAACTGGCTCCACCAGAATACCTTCAAAATTCATTCTGTAGAATGACTTTGCACTGTATCCACCATTTTTTGTTGGCCAAGACCAAGCGTCTGGCAATTCTGGGTGAAGAGATAATCCAGAAATGAGTGTTGACAAATCATTAAACTCAGTGTAAGCCTAGGTGGACAAAGGTAGGTGAAAAAATGGTGTTTGTTCCTCACAAAGAACAAACTCTTTGACGAAAACCTTATCATCAATCACATATGAAAATAGCCTGGGGAATCTGACCATGGGGTGGATGATACATGTAAATTCCAAGCATCAGACCAGAACAACACAGAAGAGCCATTATTAATATGCACAGTTGCTCTGGCAAGATATTTATCTGAGAGCTTAAAGGCATCCTTCCACCAGAAAGAGCCACAAAGGATTGTGCCATGAGGAACCACATTAAAATAATAGGTGTCCCAGATGAGAGTCACCCAAGGGATATCACCGCTATTATAAAATTTATGGAGATGCTTGGTAAGCAGGGCCTCATTCTGTATTTGTAGGTTGATGACTCCCAAACCCCCTCTATCTTTTGGTCTACAAACTAAATCCCAGACAGCAAGGGATTGTCTAGGAGTGTCAGTGTTGCCCCTCCACAGACATTGTCTCTCAATTCTCTCAATTTGCTTGAGAATGCTAGGTAGTATAGATAGTGAGCATAAGAAAAAAATTGGCATTGATGCTATGATAGACTACAATAGTTGTAGTCTGCATCCTTGATTGAGGAATCTTGAAGATGTTGAAAGTCTCCTCTCAATTCTGTGTACCATAGGCATGAGGTCTTGGTTTGTTGGTTTGGTGGTTCCCACATGCAGTCCCAGATATGTAAAAGGCAGTGATCCAACTTGGCATCCAAGGAGACTAGCCAGCCTAGAAGCTTCATCAGTTTCAATATTGAGGGGGATCATGCAGGATTTAGCAAAATTAACCTTCAAACCAGTGGATTTGGAGAAGGTTGAAAGCATATCCTTCAGAGCAAGTAGCTGATCATCAATGGCTGGTAAGATGATGAGAGTGTCATCAGCATACTGTACCATAGGGTACTCATCAATGTTGGTGGGTATAGGAAGGGAAAGGACAACTCTGGCCAGCATATCATTGATGACAGACTGAAGAAGATCAACGGCAAGAACAAAAAGCAGAGGGGAGAAAGGGTCTCCCTGCCTAACACCCTACTTACACTTGAAGGGCACACCAGGAACACCATTGAGCATAATAGAAGATGAACCAGAAGAAAGGATCATCTTAACCCACTTAATCCATCTAGCATCAAAACCCTTGTGTTCAAGAATCTGAATAATGGCCTCATGCTCAACTGTATCAAAAGCCTTTGAAAAGTCCAATTTCAAAAGCACAATAGGTCTTTTAGAAGCTTTACACCGATGGATGTATTCAAAGGACCAAGTCAGGCAATCTTGTATAGATCTACATTTCAGAAAACCATACTGAATGGCATGAATGCATTTTAGAATTACATCCTAGAGTCTATTAGCCAACAACTTTGTGAGGAACTTTAGACATGTGTTGGTTAGGGAGATGGGCCTGTAGTCCCCAATCATCTCAGGAGATAACTTCTTTGGGATCAAGGTGATGAGAGATGTATTAATATATTCCAGGTCCAGCTTTCCTTCATAAAAATCTATCACCAAAGCCAAAAAGTCTGGTTTAAGAATGTGCCAACACTTCTTCAGGAATAAACCAGTAAAGCCATCTAGGCCAGGTGCCCTATCAGGGGGCATTTGCTTAATAACAGCCTCAATTTCCTCATCAGAGAAAGGTTTTGACAACACATGCAAACCATCTATTTTCTTAAGGAGCTGGTGTAGATTGTATCCCATTTGGATTCCATCTGAGCAAACCATTCTGCCTTTGAACTCCTGCCAGAAAGCAGCTGCCATTTGATGATGGTCTATGATTATATCCCCATTTTCAAGCTTAATGCTAGCAATAGAATTCCTCCTAAATCTCTTAGTGGCCATTGATGGAAAAATTTAGTATTGTCCTCACCAATCTTGATATTTCTGATGGTGCACCTTTGCTTCCAATAAATGAACTGTAGCCTGAGTACCTCTTCAAGATGCAACTTGATGATCTTCGTGAAATTAAACTCAGGTCTATATAAGGGTCTTTGTTCTTTCAGAGCATCAAAAGTAAATATAGTTCTGTTATGTTCAGCAATAATTGCCTTCACTTTGGACATATTAGTGTGCCATCTCTTCAAAACATATCTCATATTTTTAAATTTAGCAGAAATAGTACCAGCAGAAGTATTTTTCTTAGTGTGCACATTCGAAGCAGAAGAGACACACTCTAAGAACCCAGGTAATCTAGCCCAATAGTTCTCAAATATGAAAATTTTGGCCTTGGGTATTGCAGTCCCTATGGAAGCCACACAAGGTGTGTGATCAGAAGCAATTTTAGCCAAAGGGAAAACCATAGTATTAGGGTAAGCTGATGTCCAAGCAGTGGTTGTCAAGAACCAATCAATTTGCTCCAAAAGAGGTTGCTCCTGCATGTTTGACCACGTATACTGTTGACCTTTGATGGGCAGCTCAATTAGGCCCAAGTGACCAATCATCTCATTGAATAGCATAATATCATTTATATTACCACCAGGGAGATTTTTGTTGTCAATATATCTCATGAAATTAAAATCCCCCAGAAGGAGCCAGAGATCATCGGTGGGGATAACCAAATCATATAACAACTGAACAAAACCATCTCTCGGTGGTCCACGACACGGCCCATAAACATTAACCGAAGTCCACTAATCAGAATTGAAGACAGATGTGAAGTTGACCATGATGCCAAAATCTTTCATTTATGCCAAAGAACCACAAAGATGGGAGGAGTTCCATGCCATGAGGATCCCTCCAGAAGCACCATCCGAGGGAACATAAACGAAGTAGTCAAACCTACGCGGACAGAACTTTCTAAGCAATCGTTGATCAATATAAGATAGCTTAGTTTCCTGAAGGCAAACCGTAGAGCAGGCAGATTCATCAATTTTTTCACGAACAGCGCGTATCAGTAAATTATAGATACATTGAAGATGTATCAGTAAGAGGGATAACGGCAGCAGCAGCAGCAGGGGATGATGAAGGCCTCAAGGACGCCGACTACTACCCCAATTCCGAGGAGGATAGAATCCTTGGCCCCGATGAATTTGACGTTTTTTAGGAGCCCCTTGAGCCACCTTAGCTCGAGACCTACCGAAAGTGATTGGCCAGTACAACCAAGAGCATCAAGTAGAAGACCCAACAGCTGAAGTCCGAGCAGGACCAGTTGAATGATAGATGGGTCGAACTCCTCAAGGTCGAGTAGGATCTTGAGAGCAAGCTTGTGAAGAACGGGGCCAACAAATTCTACCCTAGGAGAAATTTACTCCTAGAGTTAGACGAGGAGGTAGACGGCAGCGTGCTATCAAAGCACGGTTGGGCTGAGAAACGTGACCGCCCTCCTCAGGGCCGAGATGGCCAACTGGCGGATACAAGGACCCTCCCAAAGTCTTTCAACTCCGTGCAGGAATAAACCCACCACAACCGCCTCATAAAAATGACTTACGAGGCAATCTGCAAGCCGCTCCATCATGGTAGATTTATAAATCCAGAGAGCGGCCACCTGCTGGACAGGAAGGGTACCTTGCTTGTCTAGCCAAGAATGGTGACCTGCGTGATTATACACGCAATCGAACCTTGAAAACATCCAATGTTTGTCATTGTAGCTAGCGTCCGAGGAGCTGCCCATCCTCTGTGCTTCACCTACGAGGTTATAGAACACGAGTTCCTGAAAAGGTTTAAACCCATCAACATCGAACAACGCGACGGAACCACAGACCTCGCTGTGTGGATTGAGGATTTCCTCATGCATTATGACATGGCCTGTGGTGATGAGCTTCACGCCATCAAATATTTACCCTTGAAACTCAAGGGATCAGCTCGGCATTGGCTTAACAGTCTGCCCGAGAACTCGATCGGCAGCTGGGAGGAGCTCGAGGATGCATTCCGAGCAAATTTTCAGGGCACTTATGTCCGGCCCTCGGACGCTGATGACCTTGGTCATATCATACAGAAGTCGAGGGAGTCAGCTAGCAAATTTTGGAATCGGTTCTCGGTGAAGAAAAGACAAATAGTGGACTTACCGGTTGTCGAGGCGATTGTTGCCTTTAAGCATAATATCCGCGATGAATTGCTCGCTAGAGAGCTCGGACAGGAAAAGCCTCGGACAATGGCCGTGGTGACACATTTACCTGATTCTGCGTAGGAGAGGACACCTAGTTAGTTGAAGAGCACCCGTCATGGCGATCCAGGCAACTCTGAAGTGCGCGATGGGAACGAAAATCCTCGATGGAATAAGAATAATAAGCGCTGCAATAGTGGGAGCAGCATCGACGCTGAGGACGCCACGGTCAATGCCGGCTTCAGTAGCCAGCATGGTGGCAACAAAAGGAAACCCTTTCAAGGGAATAGGGACGGTCCATCAACCTTGGACAAAATCCTTGATAAACAATGCGCCATTCACGGCACGCCCGATAAGCCCGCTACCCATAGCAACCAGAATTGCTGGGTTATCAAGCAAGCGACAAGATAGCGGCCGAGAACCAAGGAAAGGGCCAGTCTCGTCAATGACGTCGACCAGCCGGAGGCCAGTAATGATGGCCAAAAAAATCCCTCTCGAGCTCAAAGATGTGAATATGATATACGTCACCCACATAACCAAATAGGATAGGAAGCGCGCACTCCGTGAAGTGTACGCCGTGGAGCCAGCCGCGCCAAAATATAACCCATGGTCGAAATCCCGATCATATTCGACCGAAGAGACCACCCGACAAACATCTGTCATGGAGGCACGGCCGCGTTGGTACTCGATTCCATAGTGGACGGTTTTCATCTGACCCGAGTCCTTATGGATGGCGATAGCAGCCTCAACCTGATATATGCAGACACAGTCAAGAAAATGAATATCAACCCAACACGGGTCAAACCCAGTAGTACTACCTTTAAGGGTATCATACCGGGAATTGAAGCACATTGCTCGGGGAGGGGGGTGATCTTAAACGTAGTTTTTGGCACACCCAAAAAAATTCGGAGCGAGGAATTAATCTTCAATATTGTCCCCTTCCGGAGTGGTTATCACGCCGTCCTCAGACAAATCGCCTTCGCGCGATTACACCATGTCCCGCATTATGCTTATGTAAAGCTGAAGATGTCGGGGCCCAATGGTGTCATCACAATCAATGGCAACACGAAACACACTCTCTGAACAGAAGAGCAGACCGTGGCCTTCGCGACCGAGGTGCAAGCCGCTGAGGAGGCATCAAAGGCTCGGGCTGCATCAAACAGCCACGATCATATGAAGTGCCCAAAGGGCATGAACAATTCCTCGGGGCAAGCATTTGGTGGCCCTAAATAGGGATACACGCTCCACTTCCCCCGTTACATGATCGAGGCCAACGTTCCTCAGATACATAACTTCGTGTTGAAAATTCCATGGGGGAAGTGAAGCACAAAACACCGGAGATGCCTCATCGGATAAACCGATGCATATCTCGATATCCTCAGAACGAAGCATTAAGCTCACTATTCCAAACTTATGGGCAACAAAGTCAATATGTATGCCTATGATTCTCCCATGCCGTAAGGGCACGAGCTCTAAGTATAGTCAATAACGGTGTCCTGGATTAGGGTGTGCTCACCACGTCAGCCTGCCGTTCATGGGCCGGGCAGAGGACCCACTGACTATTGAAGAGTGGGTCATGCATGCCACGGTCCTCGGCGTACTCAAGATGGAATCCTCTGAAGACTTGGCGTATACTTCAAGGCATATTTAAATGATCAACATGTTTGTCCCTAGTTGTAACTGACATACTTGTAACCCTAAATACCCCCGGTGGCTATATAAGCCGAGGGGTTTTAGTCCGTAGGGGCAAATTAGATACAATCATATGACCTCGAGGTAGATCATCCTGTACTTTGTACTCCATCCACAAAATATAAACACGAGCATGACTAGAGTATTACCTCCTCGAGAGGGCTCGAACCTGGGTAACATTATGTCATTTTCTCTCGTGTTACCATCTAGCCAAGACCACCAGCTCGGGACCCCCTATTCGAGATCCGCCGGTTTTAGCACCGGTAGAGGGTACTTGACTGTGAAGGGATTCTTAGGTGGACAACGACATCGTCCAAGGCACGTGGGTAGGGTCAGCGGACGTCCGAGGATGCCTAGGCAGCAGTCGGAGGTACAACGGCGACGGCGGATGAGGGTGCGGATGAAAGGAAGGGGAGGCACGGCTGGAGTACGAGAAAAGGGGACCGGGAGGGGGATTTGAGTAGGCCGGGGGTGTCGAAGTCCTACGTGCCTGGTGTCCGGACGCCCGCAACAACACCCCCCCCCCCCCCCCCCCCAGCTTGCTTCCGGTTTGCAGGAAAGCGGACTTCCGGACCGACCGAGTACTGCGTTCGATGGCAAAACACGTCCGAATAGCTCTGTCCGGACGGATGCATGCGATTTGAGGGTCGGCGTTGAAGATGCCCTCAAAGACCATGAATAACAATTTTAAAAACTCTCATTTACATGCTGATTTCCGAACGACCGAAACTCCGGTTACTTGATAGCAAAGGTACAGTAAGCTATTCCAAGAGTAAGTTGAAAAAAAAGTTATTCCAAGATTTCTGAAATTTCCATATACTTTGTTTCATGCATTCAGGCATACTCTTTTTGTTAAATACCCAAATATAATATGTTTATATAGGCTAAATACGTTGCAAAGAGGAAATTGCCCTTTTTCAGTTTCATCTGACAGCTTTGGCCTTTTGGAGTTCAGAGCAGGGAATCCTTCCAACGAAACTTTTTGTTTTGCCAGTTGCCACTGTATTCATTCGTACGTTAGAGGCAAACCGGTTCTTTCCTAATCGAGAGAGTGGAACGGTCGAGAGAGCTCCTGCCAACCGCCAGGAATAGATCCAGCAGAGGATTCTTGTTAGCCAGTCAAGTCAAGGTAAAAGTTAGCAGAATCTACTTGTCCAAAAACATGTCAAACAAAGAACAAAGGTTAGAATCCTAACGCAGTGTATACCCTGTGATTCAGCTGTTCAACTGAAAAGCCTGCAGGGCCTGCACCAACAAGGGCGCTAGGGGTTCTCCCACACTACTAATTCTGGCTTTTCAAGGACCAGCAGAAAGGTCAAGAACACAGCATAAACAAATGAAGTCCAAGTCAATGCATCGGTATATGCAAACCCTGGTTTACCCTTTCTTGGGCCTGTCAACACGGGAAGAAATTTCCAACTACTACAAGTCAACAATGTTTTATCTCCAATTGGAGTTTTCTGTATGCCTGTATGTTTCCAAGCAGGGTATGGACATGGCCGATTGTCCCAATCCTGGAGAAGAAACTACACAAGTGTAGCGAATTAATGATACCAAAAAGCAACAGTTGCATCCACCTTACAGTGCAATCAGCTAGGACACCCCAATTTCACTTCAACCTCCTGCTTTGAAGTGCACAAATCACATCATGAGGAACAAGCACAATGAGGAGAAGGAGAAATATACATGTATTTGTGCATATGAGAATGGTGTGGTCAAGCACAAGGATGAGCACAACACGTCTGTGGCGCCTCCGAATGTGACAGCCAAAACTGTATGCGCTTGCAAAGTTGCAAGTCTGCACTAGACAGAAGGGTCTACATTCCCATCCCCGTTATTCAAAGGATATTGCTTCAAGCCTACAAAATGTGATCCAGTGAAGCAATGGCTCTTATACACGAGTGCTTCGAAGGAACAGCAAAACGCAAAACCATTGATACAACATCGGTAGCCTTTTCTCTAAAATAACACCGGTAGCTTGAAAGAAGAAACGCTGCAAAAATCAACATTTCGGTTAGAACTTTCAGATTATGCTATCCATCAAACTTGCAATGCAATGCACACATACCCTTTAACAATTCAGGAACCTGTGACCATGCTATGTATTCTTCGTTTAGGTTAGATACACAAACTTAGATGAGACAGCAGTAACAAGTAGCAGCTGCATCACCATGTATAGAACTGATCTCTAATTCATAGTATACAACTTATTGAGACATCGGATAATGAAATTTTGCATTTCAGCATTTGTGCATCTTAAAACTTTGAGATAACACAATTCATGATGCTTGCTACATATGATGGTCTGCATTTCAGCACTTGCAATAGCCATACAGATTTGAAATGGTGAAGCGGTGGCAACCACCGGCAGCATGTGTGTCAAATACTTTCTCTTCATTCCTTCGATTACCCTTTTCCAATTAATGAAACAACAACAGCAGCAAATTACTCCCGAAATACCACAGAGAAAGATAAGGAAAAGCTCAGATTTCCTTGCTCACAGCTTACATGACTGAATTATTCACATATCGAATCAAAGTGGTAAGAAGAAAAAAAAGAAGAAGGAAAAAAAGTAAGAAAAAAAGTGGCAAGAATTATCCATTTCTAGCAAAGAGAGAACACCACAAGATCATCGGAAGACGGACCAGAGCAGAGCGGAGCGGGGGCAAGCGCTTTTCTCGTTCCTTTCCCCAGTTCCCCCTCCCACGAATCCTTGCTATTCTCGTCGCCGTCGAGCTAGAGGCGGAGCAGCGTGTCGTAGCGGCAGGTCATCTGATCGGCCTCGGCGGCCGCGGCGTCAAGGGCCCCGTCCTGCGGGGGCGGCATGTTCAGATCGAAGGGCAGCGGGGAGCGGGAGGCGGCCGCGTCGTCCCCATCCTCGCAGAGGAGGACGGAGGACGAGGAGCCGCAGTAGCTGCGGCAGTCCTCCTCCCCCTCCTCGGCCGTGCCAGCTCGGGCGGCGCTGCGGGCCCTGGCGGGGGCGCGGGGCCCGCCGCCGCTCCAGGACTCGACGGTGCTGCTGTGGCTGGACGTGACGGTCGCGGCGGCGGCCGCCGCGGGGGGAGGGGGAGGCCGCGGCGGCGGCTGCGTGGCGGAGGAAGGCGGGAAGTTGGTGCGGGCGGTGGGCCCGCGGAGGGATCGGGCGGCGGAGTCGTAGGCGCGGGCGGCGTCCTCGGCGCAGTCGAAGGTGCCGAGCCAGATCGGCGTCTTCTTGGCCGGGTCCCGGATCTCGGCGGCGTAGCGGCCCGAGGGGCGCTTCCGCACGCCGCGGTACCGGATCTCCGGCGACTGCTGCGACGGCTGCGGCTGGGGCTGCGGCGGCCTCGCCTTGCGCATCGCGGCCGGCCTAGGGTTTGGTCACAGTGGCGTGCGTGCTTCTTTCCCTTCTTCCCCTTGGTGGTCTTTTGTTTGGGCTCCCTCGGCCCCCTGGCCTGCCTCTGCCTCTGCCTGGGTGGGGAAGCGGAAGGGGGAGGGAGGGGATGGACGCCTGCTTTGGTTTCTCCTCCTCCTCACGCGCGCCCCGGCTCGGCTCGGCTGCCCGGTGCTGTGCAGCGCTGCTGGTCTGGTGGTGGTCGCTACGCCTACGCTACTCGCTGGAGTACGTGCGACTGCTACCGATCCGGCTCTGTTCCACCACTACGATTGCGGTCTGGTCTGGTTTGGTTGGGTCTGGGTGGCGTGCCTTTTTCTTTCTATTAAAATCCGGGCGACGCCTGGATTTGGGGTCGGCGTCCCTTCCTGCCCCTGTTTCTTTCTGCTTGGGCGCGTCGCGTTGCTCTAATTTCTACGGCACACAGGCAGCCGGCTGGATACGACCAGCCCGTCCCGTCCCCGGGGTATATTCGGGGTTAGTGGAGAGTAATTTTGGGGCGGCACGCTTAGGCGGCGATATTCTGGTGGATCGCTTGTAGAGACCCGAGCGCATTGCGTGTGTTCTGCCCTGACAAGCAACTACTGCGTAGCAGTGATTTGGGGTTAAGAAACAACGGTTAATTTCGGCGAACTTAATTTTCCAAAAAAAAAAATCGGCAGACTTGCTTTGTGTAATTCTATTCAAATTTTCAATAGCACCCCGTTTGGTTGCTTCACGCGTTTGGATGATAGTATGCGGGTATGGAATTTCATGAATTGGAATTGCATCTTCACGGCAACGGTAGGGATGATTCTCCGACAACATGATGGTTCAGTTATTCTTGCAGCATATCGGTTTATTTTCAACTGTAACAAAGCACTCGATGCGGAGATACGTGCAATTATGCAAGGAATGACGCTTGCTATACAACATTCCAGTCTTTCAGTCATTGTCCAATCTGACTCAAGTGAGGCTTTATCCTATCTATCAGGGGACAGACTAGTTCGTTCGGTGTATGGTCATCTTGTGGCTGAAATTAAGGAGTTGATGTGTGTCAAGGAGTTTATTCCCCAGAAGTTGACTAGGGATCAGGATAGAGTTGCCAATCGTCTGAAAAATTACAGTCGTATCTAGTGTACCACGGCTGCGTGGATGCATCTGGGACCGCCGTGTATTGAGAATCTTTTGACTCTCGACTGTAACTCTCTCAATTTGGAATAAAACTCTTTTCGCCGCGCAAAAAAAAATGTCGGGGGCTAGGACAGTTGGACGGTAGGAGATTTGAATTTTAACTAAAAGCTCAAAATCGACGAGTTATGTCGGATATCAGGGAAAACTCGTCTCTGTTATCGAGTCTACCATGCATATGCGTGTTTGAAGTATGTATTTCCCTCTTGCAAGGCGACTAGGGCAAAGCCTTCCTTCCATCGATCTTTGCCCGCGAGCTCGTGGATCCCCTATGTCGGTGTCAAAACTGGCAGACCTCAGGGTAGGGGCCCGAGATGTGGATCTCGGATAGGTGGTAACAGGAATGAAGGAGAGGATGTTTACCCAGGTTCGGGCCCTCTCTATGAAGGTAAAACCCTACATCCTGCTCTTGTTTATATTGATGACGATGTATCAAGTACAAGCTTGATCTACCTCAAAATCGTAAGTTGTGTTCTAATCCTAGGGCTAGGTGAATGTAATTGTGGTTGGGCCCCCTCTACAGGCTAAATCCTCTAGCTTATATATACGCCAGGTAGGGCATCTAGGGTTACATAGTCGGTATCCAGAGATGCATTGAGGTGGTAGGAGATGTCATGGAGTATACACCAAGTCTTCGGTAGATGCAGTCTTGATCACATCCAAGCGTATAGCTTCTGGAGTCCACTTGAATGAGGGCCTACGGGCCCATCCCGAGGACTATGAGCCGACCAGGTTAGCACCCCCTAATCCAGGACACCATGAGTAGCCCATGAACTGGTCTTCCACGTCGAGGACGACATTTCCTGAACTTCGGCTCCGGAGTCATTGGCTCGACGGGCGAGTTCCTGTTTTATATCTTTTTGCTCGGCCTTGAAGTCTTTGGTTTTATTGGGATTCGGCCCACTACCCATGGCTTCCAATCCCTGACCTCGAACACCGCGCCTTCTGGGTTATCGAGTCACTTTATGGCGAGACGTCTGTCGGTGTCAAAACCGACCGATCTCGGGTAGGGGGTCCCGAACTGTGCGTTTGAGGATCGAAGGTAACAGGAGACAAAGGGGACACGATGTATACCTAGGTTCAGGCCCTCTTAATGGAGGTAAAACCCTACTTCCTGCTTGATTGACTTTGATGAGTATGGGGGTTACAAGAGTTGATCTACCTCGAGATCGTGATGGCTAAACCCTAGATGTCTAGCCTACATGAATTCTGATAGCCTCTACGGACTAAACCCTTCGGTTTATATAGACACCGGAGGGGCCTAGGGTTGTACAGAGTCGGTTTACAGAAGAAGGAAACTACACATCCGGACGCCAATCTTGCCATCGACGCAAAGGAGAGTCCTATGCGAACACGAGGGAAGGCCTTCTGCCTTGTATCTTCAGGGCCCATCAGTCCAGCCCATAACACACAACCCGGACACCCGAGGACCCCTTAATCCAGGACTCCCTCAGTAGCCCCTGAACCAGTCTTCAATGACGATGTGTTCGGCGCGCAGATTGTCTTCGGCATTGCAAGGCGGGTTCCTCCTCCAAATACTTCAAAGCAATCTTCTGAATAAAAGAACTGTATCCGGCTCTGTATACCAGTCACAACCCTCAACCACGAAGGCAAAAATACTTAATAAAAATAAGGTCTGTCAACTGACAACTTTCTCGGCGAGACGTCACGTCTGGCCTCTTTATCATTTCGAACCGTTTTTTGGCCTCCCGCTTCGCGCTTCGAGGCGCAGCCTCTAATAGCACGTCTTGTCCAAGCAGAGATCATGTCCACTTATTGCGGGATTCTCATCAATATGGGTTTGGGTAATCCAACCGTGCCATTCGCACGACCCCTTGGGAACAAGCGAGTTTTAAGGCTTGAGGGGGGGGGGGCGCTTGATATTCACGGCTTATATAAGCGGATAAAGATCCCTTCTTTCATCCCCACACCTTCTTCCCTCTGCCTTCCCAATCTCAAGCTCCAGCGCCCAAGCTTCGACCTTTCCCACCGCCACCAACATCTCCGGCCATGTTCGGATCTGGCTCGAAGGGCAAGTGGGAGGCCTCCTTCGTCACGGAGAAGGACATGAAGGATCTCCGGGAGGCGGGGTACCTGTCTGCAGATATCGTGCACAGGCTCCCTGCCAAGGAGCAAGTCATTTACCACCCCGGAGCCCGGCGAGAGGGTGGTGTTCATCCCTCACTTCCTCCGTGGACTAGGGTTTCCCCTCCACCCCTTTTTCTGTGGCCTCATGTTCTATTACGGGCTAGACCTCCATGATCTAGCCCCAAATTCTTTCCTCCACATCTCGGCGTTTATCGTCGTGTGCGAGGCGCTACTCCGCATTCCCCCGCACTTCGGCATCTGGCTAAATGTCTTCAATGTGAAGCCGAAGGTGGTCGACGGGCAGCATGCGGACTGCGGCGACGCCATGGTGAGCAAACTCCCCAACACCACCTGGCCTAAAGGGGATTTCGTGGAGACCATCAAGGTGTGGCAACAGGAGTGGTTCTACATCACCGAACCCCGCGGCGCCAGATGGGTGGCCACTCCTAAGTTTAGTTCAGATCTGGGCCCCCTATGCGGCTTGCGCCGTGGACCAACAAGGGTCTGGACTGGGGGTCGACCGACGAAGTGATGATGCTGCAAAAGCGCATCAAAAATATGATAAGCAAGAAAACCAGTCTCACTAACATGATTTAGGTGATGCTCTTCCGCCGGATCCTCCCGTGCCAACGCCGGCCTTTCCATATGTGGGAGTTCAATCCGGAAGGTCCCCGGACCCTGCAGCGCTTCTTCGGCACAACGCACGAAGAGATCTGGAAGCTGCTCTTCAAGGCCCAGAAGATGTGGCCGAAGAAGACCGAAGACATCGGCCTTGCAGCGTGAATTCGGCCACTCTAGTAACTATTTTATTTCTGAACATAATTTCGGTTCTTTAAATCAAAGGGTATACTAAGATTTCCATTCCTCATTCAGGGCTGGACAGCGAAGGCGGAGCGGATAAAGTGTCCGGCTCCGCTACCTAAAGACCCAGCCACTCCTCTGCTAACAAGGATGCTAGTCCCGGCGCCGTATCAGGCGCCAGAGAAGAAGGCCAAGAAGAAGAGCAAGGAGGCCAAGGGTGGCCTCCGCCGTAAAGGTACTTCGGACGCAGTGTCCGGAGAGACCGAAGCCCTCTCTTTCCACGAGGGAGATGAAGATGAAGAGGAGGAGGAGGCCGAAAGCAATTCTCCCCTTAAGGGGAGGAAAAAGAAGAGAGCGGCCTGGCAGACCCGGAGGAGGGGGTGTCCAAGAGGGAGAAGATAACCCTCTCGGACGGTTCGGACACGGATGCTGAACATACCCCCAAGAGGCGCCCTAGGGAAAAGCCCCTGGCCACATCGTAAGTATCAAAGGATACTTTACAGATATCCGGTCTTTTATGATTGTAGTATAACATATTATGTTATGTGTTTCAGTCCGGCCCGCGACCTCCCCCAACCATCGTCATCTGAGGAGAACTCGTTGGCGCCAGAGATGGTGGAGAGCGAAACGCCTCCGCGAGGCTCTCCGCCAACCACCATGGATCACACCGAGGTGTTGTCCCGAAGGGCCTCTCCGGGCCACGGAGAGGTGAGGGAGGCCGCCAAGACGGTGCCAGAGGGTGATGCCTCGGCTGCCGAAAACATGGGGGTGCAACTGTTAGGGAACGTAGTAATTTCAAAAAAATTCCTACGCACACGCAAGATCATGGTGATGCATAGCAACGAGAGGGGAGAGTGTTGTCTACGTACTCTCATAGACCGAAAGCGGAAGCGTTAGCACAACGCGGTTGATGTAGTCGTACGTCTTCACGATCCGACCGATGAAGTACCGAACGCACGGCACCTCCAAGTTCAGCACACGTTCAGCCCGATGACGTCCCTCGAACTCCGATCCAGCCGAGTGTTGAGGGAGAGTTTTGTCAGCACGACGGCGTGGTGACGATTGATGTTCTACCAACGCAGGGCTTCGCCTAAGCACCGCTATAGTATTATCAAGGTGGACTATGGTGGAGGGGGGCACCGCACACGGCTAAAAGATCAAACGATCAATTGTTGTATCTCTAGGGTGCCCCCCTGCCCCCGTATATAAAGGAGCAAGGGGGGAGGTGCGGCTGGCCAGGAGGGGCGCGTCAGGTGGAGTCCTACTCCCACCGGGAGTAGGACTCCCTCCCTTTTCCTAGTTGGATTAGGAGTGGAGGGGAAAGAGGTGGAGGAGAGGAAGGAAAGGGGGGCGCCGCCCCCCTCTCCTTGTCCTATTCAGACTAGGGGGAGGGGCGCGCGGCCCTGCCCTGGCCGCCTCTCCTCTTCTCCACTAAGGCCCACTATGGCCCATTAACCCCCGGGGGGTTCCGGTAACCCCTCGGTACTCCGGTAAAATCCCGATTTCACCCGGAACACTTCCGATATCCAAATATAGGCTTCCAATATATCAATCTTCATGTCTCGACCATTTTGAGAATCCTCGTCATGTCCGTGAACACATCCGGGACTCCGAACAACCTTCGGTACATCAAAACATATAAACTCATAATATAACTGTCATCGAAACGTTAAGCGTGCGGACCCTACGGGTTCGAGAACTATGTAGACATGACCGAGACACGTCTCCGGTCAATAACCAACAGCGGAACCTGGATGCTCATATTGGCTCCCACATATTCTACGAAGATCTTTATCGGTCAGACCGCATTACAACATACGTTGTTCCCTTTGTCATCGGTATGTTACTTGCCCGAGATTCGATCGTCGGTATCTCAATACCTAGTTCAATCTCGTTACCGGCAAGTCTCTTTACTCGTTCCGTAATACATCATCCCGCAACTAACTCATTAGTTGCAATGCTTGCAAGGCTTAAGTGATGTGCTTTACCGAGTGGGCCTAGAGATACCTCTCCGACAATCGGAGTGACAAATCCTAAACTCGAAATACGCCAACCCAACAAGTACCTTCGGAGACACCTGTAGAGCACCTTTATAATCACCCAGTTACGTTGTGACGTTTGGTAGCACACAAAGTGTTCCTCCGGTAAACGGGAGTTGCATAATCTCATAGTCATAGGAACATGTATAAGTCATGAAGAAAGCAATAGCAACATACTAAACGATCGACTGCTAAGCTAACGGAATGGGACAAGTCAATCACATCATTCTCCTAATGATGTGACCCCGTTAATCAAATGACAACCCATGCCAATGGCTAGGAAACTCAACCATCTTTAATTAACGAGCTAGTCAAGTAGAGGCATACTAGTGACACTCTGTTTGTCTATGTATTCACACAAGTATTACGTTTCCGGTTAATACAATTCTAGCATGAATAATAAACATTTATCATGATATAAGGAAATAAATAATAACTTTATTATTGCCTCTAGGGCATATTTCCTTCAGCAACCCCCATGGAGACCGACGGTGGGGCCTTGACCAGTCCGGCCCCCAGCCGAACACTATTCCGGAGACCCATATGGCTCCGGAATCAAGCGAGCAACCCCCTTCAAAGGAGGGGGAGCGCCAACTCCAGCGGCGACCTCTGCTAATCCGGAGGCGCCAAACGCTTTGGTGGAGGCACTGCGACGTGCTTCCATTGTGGAGGAGCACCGCACCCTGATGGGTGTGGTGGTTGAGAAGGTTCAGTCCGCCAAGAGCGGGCTGAACGAAGCCTTCACCAGCCTGCTAACAGGCTTCGAGGTATGTGACGTAATATTCTTAGCCGCTTTTCATATGAAAAAATATGCCTGTATATAGATAGTAGCCCCTGAGACTGTGTTCATTTTGAAAGAAGACGAACAGAGGATCACATAGTATTCGGTAGATGTGACGGACTTGTCTATTTTTATAACAGGCTTCCCTATTGGCGGCAACTGCCCAGGCAGCTAAAGTTTCCGAACTCAAGCGAAAGCTGAAGCTGGCTGATGATCATATCGACCGCATTAACAAGCGGTTCGATGAGGCGCAAGGTATGTTTAAAAGAGCTCTTGTATGCCTGAAGTGGCATATAAATTCAGAGTTAAGCTCATGCATTGTGATGAATATGATGGCAGGTAGCGCGACCGAGGTAGAGACCCTCAAGAGCGCCCTTGCGCAAGCCAAGGACCAGGCGAAGGCGAGCAAAGCGACCGCTGACAAAGCGGCTGCGGATTTAAAGACCGAGCAGGTCGCCCGCCACAAGTTCGAGGAGAGGGTGACCGAGGTAGAGCAAGAGCTCAAGGACGCCGCCGGCAAGTGCAAGGCCTTGGAGGAGAAGAATACGGCCCAAGCGGACGATCTCGCCAAGGCCCTTTAGTAGGCCAAAGAAGCACGGAACGAAGCCCGGGGTGCTCGAGAGGAGATTCAGCAGGCCAAACAGATAGCGTCTGGTAAGCCCTTTCTCTTGCAGAGTATATTTGGGGGTCAGAGATATGCCTTGCTCGCTTGCCTATGGAGTTCTCCAGACGCCTTTGCGGATCTTTCGAGGAGTGCCACCGATGCCGCGCAATTCTTCAGGGCCCAGGAGGGGAGATCGACGGAGAAGCTCTTCTGGTCGCTCTTCCTGGCACCGGAACACCTCGTGCTTTTGAATAACCAGATGAAGCAACTTGCGGAGCTGCACAGGATGTCTGGCTTGGCCATGAAGGACGCCATAGTCCGGCTGTGGCCAACCGAACCCATTCCTAGCAGCTACTTCAGCCTGGTGAAGCGACTCGTCGACGTGCTGCCCCAGGTTGAAGCCGTGAAGCGCTCGGCGTGCATAGAGGGTGCGCGGATGGCCTTTGCCCGTGTCAAGATGCACTGGGCGAAGATGAAGGCCTCCGTCGTGGCGACCAAGGGCCTACCCAAGGGCAAGGACTACCGCAAGCTGGAGCGGTATTTTGATGACGTCCTGGAGGGTGCCCGGATAGTAGAGGGCCAATGCTCAAAGGATATCAGCTTTGACTGAATGTAATATATTTATCCAGACTACGTGTGAGGAACCAGGCCTTGTAATATATGTATGATTTTATCTGGAATTACTTACCTCCTGTGCGGCCGTATTTTGTTATTCTAAAAGTTTGCCAGTCGTCAGCTTCAGCCCCCACATAGATGCTACGGGGGTGTTCGGGATAACGCATGATCACACTTGACCCAACGTTTTGGTCCGTAAAGGAGGTGTTTGCGTAGCGAACCAGGCAATCAGACTATGCGGCTTTAGCACTTTCACTTAGACATAGGAGTTTGACGGTGGAACTAAGTACTAGCCCCCGGTGCGTATGCGGCTATCCGAACTGGGATTCCTCAGGCGCGTGACTGGGCGAAGGCCAGTCCTTCGTATGACATGGAAGAAATCGCAAGAGATTTATAAGAAGTCGCTGAATCAATGGCCAGCTCTCGCCGTATCATGACAGTCAGTTTTTGGCTTTTTCTACTGAGGTGCTTGACCGGACGAACCAAAAACACAATCGCAGTAGTTCTCCCTTTACTACCCTAGCTGAGCAAGCGGAACGTAATGTAGTAACCACAGGGGCCGGGCAACCCAACTATTGACCAAAGACATGATTCGGAGCTAATGCATATAATGCAATATTCGGGACACCGAAGTATACTCTGAAAGTGTTTGGACTTTTTTTGCATCTGAAAATATCTGTGGCCGAATGGAGCCCCTGGCATTTTAAGCCATACCGAAGTGTATATGCCAATCTAGCGCGAAGAGGGAATACAAATTATGAAATAAACCAATACCGAATAGGAGTTGGTAAAAACTATTTTCATTATAATCTGATTGATACGCCAAAACATGCTCTTTACAGATAATGCCATAAGCATTAGGGCTATTTTACATGCCGAGAATTTGTAAACAAGGGAAAGCTGTATACAGGTCCTAAAAAAGAGAAGGTAGTCTTGAAGATCCCTTGGACAACCTGCAGCATGTCTGCGTCGTTTTCGGCTTGGTGAAGATCCTTTGAGAGGAGCGATCGACAATCGTGTATATAGAAGGGGCCTGGGAAAGGGCCCTTGTGCAACCGTAACATGATTAGGTTTTAAAGAACCTGTAATATGAGAAAAAGGATCAAAGAAAAAAGGTTAAGGTCAGATAGGGTCAAGCCGCACTATAGACCTTGTCTGCAGTGTGCCTCCATCGTTGCCCAAGGTATTTCGAGTGTGTAATTATACACGCGCGGTACATATATGTGACGCCCGGATAATTAAGCTACAGTAACCCTCTGCTAATGATGCCACGCCACCTTGATTACTGTTGCTAATCTTGCGTTAGTTCGAAACCGATTCGAATTCAAATTCAAAATCAAGCAAACAATAAAAGTTTTCAAATATTAAAACTAAAATGTTCGGGGTGAACCAAATATTGCCTAGGAGATTATGGTGGAGAAACCACACCTTTATAAAATGTTTAAATACTATAAGATGAATAAAACAACACTAAAAACAATTATTTAAATACCTTTTGTAAAAAATAAAATGATAGACTAATTTATTTGAGGACTAGACTTTTTGTGACTACGGACTAAGTTGAAATACTAATTTAGATGCTACGTGTATATTTTACTAAAACTAAAATAATAGGAAACAAAAGTATAACAGAAGAAGTAAATTAAATAAAAACAAAAAAAGAAAAACAAAAGAAAAGGAGAAAACCCTCCCTGATGGGCCTTGGCCCAGCTGGCCACTCCCCGTCAGGCCAGTCCACCTCGCCCAGGCTGCCCTCCCTTATCCCCCACCCCGATCGAACCCTAGGGCAACCACCCCCTCACTTCCCCCATCGATCTAGATCGGGATCGGGATCATCCCCGTCACCCCGCAAGCCCCCCCGATCTGGATCGGGGCGCAACCCCGACCGTGCCCCGCCGATGTCGCCGTTGCCGCCCGTGGATCCCACGCCCCGCCGCCGAGCTTCGTCGCTGGATCCGCCGCCTCGCGTCCCCGTCCTCCTCCCCAACGACCTCCACCTCGTCATGTCGGACTACCTCAATCCCGCCACCCGTCGCCGGAACCTCCCCGCCGGCCTGCCTCCTCCTCATCGCCGGCCTGCTTCCCCTCCGGCGTCATCGTCCCCGTCACCCTCCTCGCGCCTCGTTGCCCCGACCCCTACTCCGCGCGGTGAGGCCCGGCCTCTCCCTCCTCTCTGTCTTCCTCAGTGCGCCACCATGCGCACACGCGCCCGCGCTTGGCTGCGCCCGCCCGTGCCCGGCGCCGCGCCCCTGCGGCTGCTGCTTCCGCAGCCCCGCCGCCTGCCCGCGCGCACACGTCCCCGCCGCCGCATCCGCCTACCTCCGCCGGCGGTGTGACACCCCAAAATTTTGACCTTGTTTTATTTATTAAAATGTTGCCAGGAAAATAAAACTTTTTCCATTTTGTCAAGATTTACCCTTTGTGATTTTGGATTTTTGCCTCTAGTGGAAAAACTTTCAAAAGGTATTGTTGGATTTGAATACTCTCTATGATAAAACAATTCTTTATCAGTGGATTAAAATTTCAAGATTTGTTTTCTCAGAGCCTTATTCTTTTAAAAATGATTTCTTTTGAATTTGGAGCCTGTTTTGCACTGCAACCATTTGACAAATGTATTTAAAATTTTCACCAAAATTTGGGGATGTCATGTGATGTTTCCACATCACTTTTATGCAAAAATACCTTTTGGCCATTGGAGATTTTGAGCTCTACACCAACTTTTCCAATCTGGTCCAGTAGGCACTTTTGCACTACAACCCATTTAAATATTTCTTTAAAAATTCTTCCAAGTGTTTGGAGAAGTCAGTGGATGCATACAATTCATCTTCATGCAAAAACCCAGTGATGTTCTTTGAAAAATTTGAGTAAATCAACCTCTTTTCATTCTGGTCCAATTTGGTGATTTGTACTGCAACCCTATTTTATTTTGCTCTAGTGCCCTGAGCCTTTTTCCTACTTGTAGCCCTCCCTTCAAAACCCTTAAGTCCAGGAGAGTGGACTCATTGGAGGTTTTGAAGTGCATGCAATAAACCTTTTTTCTCCGTGTCCAAAACTAAAGTTTTGCAAATCTTGCACTAACAAGTTTCTGGTTTTGCCCAAGTAATCTTGCCACCATCTTCTGCACCTAAAGAGACCCTGATCTGGAGACTTTGGCCACTCCAAGAGTTGCCTAAGTGCATTTGGCATTCTGTCGAGCACTTGGTGTGCACAGTCAGCTTGGGGCATGTTTTCCTAGTTTGCACTGTGAACTTGCTCCAATGACCCAGCAACCTTGTCCACTGAACTCCTAGTTGCCTCTATCCTAGTCCTGTTAATTGCCAGCCCCACCCTCGCGCTCTAGACCGCCCTGGCATTTCGTCGAGCAGGTTCCGTGCGTGCTCTGGGCGCGCCCAGAGCGCACGTTTTGCACGCGCGCGCACTGAGCCGCCGCGCCGCACTGCCGCACTCGACGCGACCCGTCCCTGGCCCCTGCTCCACCGCTGAACCGCACACTAGCTCGCCCCCTCTCCACGCCATCTCTGGCGCCCTGCAGCGCCGCTGGCAGAGCACTTGGCGGCACGCCGGCGTCTGCAGCGAACCTCTGACATGGACGGCGCCGCCCAAGCCACCCCAGCGCGCCAGCTGCCCCGTGAGCAGCCCGGTCTTATCCCGAAGCTCGTCGGCACGCGCTCGTCGCCACCACGTCGCCCTGCTGCTACAGCATGGCTGTAGCCGGCGATCTTATCCTCGGCCGCCGCGGTCCAACCTCGAGCGCCTATTTAAAGGGTCCCCGAACCCATTCAAGACCCCAGGCGACCTCAGACCCTCCCCGTAGAGCTTCCCTAGCAATGGATTGACCGGAGAAGACCGTCTTCACCAACTCCGGCCAGTTCGGCCGCCGCCGAACTCCAGTGAAATACGTCGCAACCAGCCACTCTCTCGCCCAACCAGCGCCACCAGTAGTTTCCCCTTGTCCTTGCGGAGCTGCCCAACTACCCAACCTCGATCGAAGACCACCGGAGCCCAAAAACCACTTCACCACCGTAGCCCCCTCCGCCGCGGAGCTCGCCGCCGGCGACTCCTTCCACCTCCGACGACCCAGCGACCACCTAGAGGACCACCCCAGTCTGGCCGTTCCATCCCCGCCCTCGGATGCCCGTGAGGCGCTGCCGTTCGTCGACGGCGATCGCCAGAGTCCCGCTCCCGTCGGGCAGAGAAGAGGAGGGAGAGGGAAGAACGGTCAAACCTGACCAGTGGGCCCTCTGGACCCACTGTCAGTGACCCGCGCGCCCGTCTCCTCTGATTAAGTGAAGACGCAGACGTCCTGAGTACGTTTCCTCTGCTGCGAAAGCGTATTCCCCTCGAAGCGTTTTCTTTTCTGGTTTTATTTAAAAACAGAGTTTTGACCAGACTTTGACCAGCTATAACTTCTAAAATAAAACTCCAAATGAGTTGATTCTTTTTCCTACCTCTCTCAAATTTCACCTAGTTTATTTTAAGATTTATTTCAAAAATATTTGAGACAACTTTTTGTACTGTGTTTGAAATATTTGTTATTTGGATATTTTGCAAAATAGGGATAATGGAGAGAAGAGAAAGCTTTCAAAAAGTGCATTCTTTGCATACTCTTGAAGGCAAGCATTTCTGAACTCTGTCATAATATTTTGTTGTGGTGTTTTGATACGATTACAACACCATTTGACTTGGAGTATGCGTTATCTTTATGTAACGATAAAGTCTCGTGCATGAGTACTTTTTGGAGATATTTTGTGGTCAGAAATGGATACGCTAGGGATTTGGATCATCCCCGTGAGCTCCTCATGCATACTGGAAGGAAGCCGGGAAAGTCGTGGTCTTGGGTAGACACGAGCTTGTCCCTAGTCCCTCGTCGAGACGAGTATGTCCGGTATGGCATGGTGAGGCTTGATGAGTGGTGATTTATTCCACTAATGGTAATATTGTTGGAGGATACTTGGACCACCTGAGTCGGTCGTAGGTCGAGTCTTGGTCAGTAGCTTCCCTATTTGTTGGTACCACCACTTGTCCCTGTCGCAGACGGGGTATGGTTCAGTAAGTTGTCAACCCCTTACCAAAGCACACACCGTACAGAGAGGCCATAGTGGAAGATACCGGAGGCCTCCGGTAGGCATGCCACTTGGTCCGGGGGCATGGGTGTTTCCGGTTGGGACCGAGAGGGGGGCACCCCTTAGAGCGCGCATATAGAAATTTGATCCCATGCTACGTCGAGGTTGTAGCCTCCCCACTTAGAGTTTTGCTTGGCAGGTGTCGTGGGTGATTCCAGACATCGGTGAGTTAAGCTGGTGTGTGCAGGTCAGGCGTGTTTTCAATTAAAAGGCCGTAGGTGGAATTAGTCCCGATGGACTGAGTAAATCCGTTACTCGTGGGAAAATAGTGCTCCCTCTGCAGAGGATATATCCTGCTGGATAGCCATGTTCTTGAGTAAGGACCACAGTCTGAGTTGAATCTAGTAACGGTATTCGGATGGAGAACGATTTAACTAGAACTTAGTAACGGTTTTCGGATGGAGACACGGCTAACTGGATCATAGTAACGGTATTCGGATGGTGAACGAATCAGCTAGAACCCAGTGACGGTCTTCGGATGGAGAAACGGCTGGACTAGATTTGTGTTTATGACATGTGACATCTGGGGATCGTGTTTTAATTTTGTTATTATTGTGGACTAACCATTTACATTATACATTTTATTGAGTATCCCTGGGATGGTTCTACCTCCTGGATACCCACTGCGATTATTCTTTTATAAGCCCTTTATGTGGTGTCGCTCAGACGCCCGACTGCGGCATGCTTGTTGTTTATTTATCTTTTATAAGCCCTTTATGTGGTGTCGCTCAGACGCCCGACTGCGGCATGGTTACTCTTGCATTTTTCCTCTTGAGGAGTCATTCAGACACTCGCTTGGCCCCCAGTATTTTACTTTGGGATTTCGGGAGGACTACCGCCCGACTTCTCTTTTTGCTTCCCATCCATCATTATATCTATGTTTGCTTTGCACTTGTTAATCTGTTCTCATGCATCGTGTTTACATTTGTCATATCTTATGTTCGAACTATCTTGCGAGTACTTTCATAGTACTCACACACGTACTGCATGTTCATATTATCTTTGCATGCGAGCAACGCATACTTTCGTGGCAGACGTTGTGATCATAATTATTTCGGAGCAGGATTGTCCCTTATTATATTATACCCGTGTTCTTAATGTTTGCGAGTACATTCAAACGTACTCACTGGCTTGTCCCTGGCTATTGTCTTGGCCAGATTTTCGCGCATGGAGATAAGCATTGCGGTGACAACCTCGGAGCCTACGTGTTGACGATAGCAGCCTCGTGAAGATAGGAGTTATCCTGGTCAGCTGTTCTTGTGGGAAATGGAGTCCCATAGACGCAGATGTACCCCAACCGCTTCCGCCCTCAACCATTAGAAACCAAGTGTTGTACTCCTAGGCCTCAATGGTCTTGTACTACATATTTTTGTACCTTGCTTGGAATTCTTGTATCAAGTTGGTGCCTCATCAGCTAACAGTAATCCTGGGGCTGGTGAGCACAAAGGCCGTTTTTCTGGGAAATTATTATCCCAAAAATCCGGTCGTGACAGACTTGGTATCAGAGCCAGGCTGACCATTCGCTAATCCTATCTTAGCCAGGTCAATAAACCTAGGTTAACCCAACCACCAGACCTTAGCCTAACCCCGGTCTAGCATCCCGCGTAAGATAGCCCCACAGTGACCCGACGCCTTTCGGCGGACGGTGCCCAACCTATCAGCCTAGCCCGTCGATCACGCGCCAGTGACCGACACCCAACCCGTCTCTATCGCAAGCGTGCGGAGGAAGACTCCGTCCCCTTTTCCTATAAAAAGGGCACGCCAGCCACAGCACAGCACAGCCTCTTTCCCCCAAAACCAAGCCACGATGCCTGGTCCCATTGTTCACAATGAGACCACAGCGACCAACCTGGGAGGTTTTGTGACCGTGCTCGCAAACCTCACCCGCCGTGCCTATGCGTTAGAAGAGCCTCCTGAGTATGTTGTGTACCAGGGACCCATGTACGGTGAGAGCCGTCAGTACTGGGCCACTGTGCACATCTACGGTAGGGGTCTGTCGCCAGAACGCCCCTACAGGTTCACTGGAAGGACAACTTCCTTTGAGCCACAAGCCATCCAACTGGCAGCCCGAGAAGCTATAGTTCAACTCCGGCACTTGTCGCCCAGAGTTAACTGTCGCTCGTTCTACTACTACCCCAGTCGTGACGGGTATGGTAGGCCGCCCCAGGTTGCCAACGGAGATCACGAGACGGATCCGGCACTGTTACATCTGGTGCGCTATGTAAGCGCACTAGAGCAACTGTTCGATCAGGTCACCCTTGATCTGATCGCAGCTCGTGGAGAACTAGTCCGCTGAGCCCCGGCGAGAAGAGACGCGGAGCCCGACACCGACAACCCAGTCGTGCTGTTCGGACACCCGATCGATCCCTTGAGGTCCGCCCAGCCATCAACCAGAGTACCTTGGTGTCCCCAGAAGCGCTTCGTCGCCTTTTGGGAACCCATTCCAACGGGATTGTGGCCAACAACCCCCGCGATGGTCATCACCACTACCCCGACCCTGCAGCCCCTCAGCCTCAACCAGCAAATCCCGACGGTGAGAACCGTGGAGAAGCATCGGCGTCCGCAAGGCCAGCCCACTTAGACATTAACGTAGTAGACTAAGTCGCTCGAGTTGTATCAAGCCTTAGTTTTCCTACGCTTTGTATCGGTGTGGCCTTGTGTCGCTTTTATTTAATGCTGTCTGCTTGAACGCTCCTATTTTTGGAGTAGTAACTAGGCATGTGTACATTAGCGTACGGTTGCATTTTTAAATTTCGGGCGTAGCTACCAAGACCAACCCCGACGGCACCCACAGTAATGCGTCACATTTATGTGATATGTATATCTGTGGCTTTGACCCGAGAACAGGATCGACAACCAGTTACCCTTCACCCAGGTAGATAACCCAGCCCCGGTGCTATATAAAGGCCACCTCGTGACCTTGCCGAGTGCCCCTCGCCTTTGTGCGCAGCACTCACAGCCATTCCTTGCCATGCCGACCCCCAGTATTTATCTGAGGACCCCAGACGCAACCCCAGGCAGTTTTGTTAAATTATTGTGGGACTTTACCTGCAGTACCATGAGTGCCACCCGTCCACCCCAGTACGAGTTGCTCAAATCGAGGATCACCCCTTCCACCTCAAATATTGGGCAGTGGTGCACATCCCTCCCGCATACCCAAACCAAGACCCAACGGAAGTCTCCTTCGTGGGGAAATCCATGCCGACTCCGCATATGGCCATAGAAGCTGCTGCATACGAGGCGCTCACTCGTCTTCGATTCGCGGTACCCTATGCCAGCGAGCGAGGATACTATTATTTTCCGAGTCGTGCAGCACCCGGAGAAGTTGCATCTTTTCCCGGTGGGCGTATTGAGAGAGATCCAGTACTGGCCAACCTTGCCCAGTACGTTATTGCCCAGGAGCGTTTAACTCAGCGAGTAATGGGTTATCTCCAGAGCCTCGCTGATTTAAATCCTCGGATCGCTATTGGCAGACCACTGAGGCCTGACCAAGAAGGGCGCATTCATCGACTGGTCAACCCGCTTCCCCCGATAGAAGAGGAGTGTGCCCCAGTACCAGAGGCGTTTTCTCAGGACCCTGTCTTTTTGCCGTTTTCCTTGTAAACGCCTCCGCTGTATTTATTATCCCAGTACTTTATGTGTTGTAGCATGTTCATGGTTCCCAAATTTTGTGCGTCGGACCCGATTTTTGCTTTAGTTTCAGTTATGTGAGCAGTTTTACTGCTGTTAGTTTTGTCTTAATTATTTTTCCTCACGCAGCATGTTTTTGAGGAGATTTTCCTTCCCCGAGTTGCTGCAGCGTATATATTTTCACGACATAGATTTTTATTCGTGCAGCATCGTAACGGCAGACTCACAGCAGCAACCACTCGACCTCGGGCACTATTACAAATCCTTGAGCACATTTTTGCGCCTAACCAACCACACTCGAGGACACCACAGTCTCAGTAAGAGAGATTTGTGGGTGTTCATTCGAGCACGAGCTGCCCCAGCACTCCGACAGCAGTTAGCCCCGGTGCCGCGCCTAATCCACGTGATCGCCGCCGCCGCGAAGAGCTAGCACTCGCGCGGCAGCATCACGACGATCATCCAGGATCATTGCGCACAGGAGCACGGAGAACCCCAGCAGCACCGCCAAGCCTCCACACACCAGGACCACATACCAGTCCGGCATTGCCTCCGCCATTAGAGCCTCGGCTCGAGCTCCTGCTAGCAGCAATGGAGAAGAAGGAAGGAGAAGTAGAAGCGAGGCCAGGTGTGAGGAAGAAGAGAGGAGCACCGCGACCGTTTTATAGCCCGAGATCGGTGTACGGTGGGCGAGGTCCACCAGCGCCACTCGTCGCTCGACCGCCGGTGTTCGGAGGCGAGTTCGCGAGCAGTGCCGACAGCGCACTGGCCCGCGAGGTGAGTGCACGCAGCACCGGCAGCTAGCACGCCGCGCACTACCACGGTACGGCCTCGATGCCCTACGAGCTAGGCATCGCCGGTGGAGGAAGCGCGGGAGAGCGCGCGAGAGAGAAGAGAGAGCCAGAGGTAGGAGAAGAGGCCGACAGTGGGCCCTGGGTCCACCTGTCAGCCAAAGAGAGCACTGTGCTCTCGGGTGCGATCAGCGTATTTTGGTAATTTAGAATTTATTCTAAATTACTGTATCTGCGTAGAAATATCTCGTTTTCCCTAACCGTGGATTTTTCCACACTACGCCAGTGTACCACACTGTGGTTTTACACCACTTATTGCCCTCTCACTGTAGCCGTTTTGTTTTTGTGCAATTGAATGATTTCTTTTGATAAAAACAGTTTTTGTTCAAAACAGCTTTTAACAAATCTCGAGGACGAGATTTTTCTTAAGGGGGGTAGTGTTGTGACACCCCAAAATTTTGACCTTGTTTTACTTATTAAAATGTTGCCAGGAAAATAAAACTTTTCCATTTTGTCAAGATTTACCCTTTGTGATTTTGGATTTTTGCCTCTAGTGGAAAACTTTCAAAAGGTATTGTTGGACTTGAATACTCTCTATGATAAAACAATTCTTTATCAGTGGATTTAAATTTGCAAGATTTGTTTTCTCAGAGCCTTATTCTTTTAAAATGATTTCTTTTGAATTTGGAGCCTGTTTTGCACTACAACCATTTGACAAATGCATTTAAAATTTCCACCAAAATTTGGGGATGTCATGTGATGTTTCCACATCACTTTTATGCAAAAATACCTTTTGGCCATTGGAGATTTTGAGCTCTACACCAACTTTTCCAATCTGGTCCAGTAGGCACTTTTGCACTACAACCCATTTAAATATTTCTTTAAAAATTCTTCCAAGTGTTTGGAGATGTCAGTGGATGCATACAATTCATCTTCATGCAAAAACCCAGTGATGTTCTTTGAAAAATTTGAGTGAAACAACCTCTTTTCATTCTGGTCCAGTTTGGTGATTTGCACTGCAACCCTATTTTATTTTGCTCTGGTGCCCTGAGCCTTTTTCCTACTTGTAGCCCTCCCTTCAAAACCCTTAAGTCCAGGAGAGTGGACTCATTGGAGGTTTTTAAGGGCATGCAATAAACCCTTTTTCTCTCTGTCCAAAACTAAAGTTTTGCAAAACTTGCACTAACAAGTTTCTGGTTTTGCCCAAGTAATCTTGCCACCATCTTCTGCACCTAAAGAGACCCTGATCTGGAGACTTTGGCCAGTCCAAGAGTTGCCTAAATGCATTTGGCATTCTGTCGAGCACTTGGTGTGCACAGTCAGCTTGGGGCATGTTTCCTAGGTTGCACTGTGAACTTGCTCCAATGACCCAGCAACCTTGTCCACTGAACTCCTAGCTGTCTCTATCCTAGTCCTGTTAATTGCCAGCCCCACCCTCGCGCTCTAGACAGCCCTGACATTTCGTCGAACAGGTTCCGTGCGTGCTCTGGGCGCGCCCAGAGCGCACATTTTGCACGCGCGCGCACTGAGCCGCCGCCCCGCACTGCCGCACTCGACGCGACCCGTCCCTGGCCCCTGCTCCACCGCTGAACCGCGCACTAGCTCGCCCCCTCTCCACGCCATCTCTGGCGCCCTGCAGCGCCGCTGGCAGAGCCCTTGGCGGCACGCCGGCGTCGGCAGCGAACCTCTGACATGGACGGCGCCGCCCAAGCCACCCCAGCGCGCCAGCTGCCCCTTGAGCAGCCCAGTCTTATCCCGAAGCTCGTCGGCACGCGCTCGTCGCCACCACGTCGCCCTGCAGCTACAGCACGGCTGTCGCCGGCGATCTTATCCTCGGCCGCCGCGGTCCAACCTCGAGCGCCTATTTAAAGGGTCCCCGAACCCATTCAAGACCCCAGGCGACCTCAGACCCTCCCCGTAGAGCTTCCCTAGCAATGGATTGACCGGAGAAGACCGTCTTCACCAACTCCGGCCAGTTCGGCCGCCGCCGAACTCCGGTGAAATACGTCGCAACCAGCCACTCTCTCGCCCAACCAGCGCCACCAGTAGTTTCCCCTTGTCCTTGCGGAGCTGCCCAACTACCCAACCTCTATCGGAGACCACCGGAGCCCAAAAACCACTTCACCACCGTAGCCCCCTCCGCCGCGGAGCTCGCCGCCGGCGACTCCTTCCACCTCCGATGACCCAGCGACCACCTAGAGGACCACCCCAGTCTGGCCGATCCATCCCCGCCCTCGGATGCCCGTGAGGCGCTGCCGTTTGTCGACGGCGATCGCCGGAGTCCCGCTCCCGTCGGGCAGAGAAGAGGAGGGAGAGGGAAGAACGGTCAAACCTGACCAGTGGGCCCTCTGGACCCACTGTCAGTGACCCGCGCGCCCGTCTCCTCTGATTAAGTGAAGACGCAGACGTCCTGAGTACGTTTCCTCTGCTGCGAAAGCGTATTCCCCTCGAAGCGTTTTCTTTTCTGGTTTTATTTAAAAACAGAGTTTTGACCAGACTTTGACCAGCTATAACTTCTAAAATAAAACTCCAAATGAGTTGATTCTTTTTCCTACCTCTCTCAAATTTCATCTAGTTTATTTTAAGATTTATTTCAAAAATATTTGAGACAACTTTTTGTACTGTGTTTGAAATATTTGTTATTTGGATATTTTGCAAAATAGGGATAATGGAGAGAAGAGAAAGCTTTCAAAAAGTGCATCCTTTGCATACTCTTGAAGGCAAGCATTTCTGAACTCTGGCATAATATTTTGTTGTGGTGTTTTGATACGATTACAACACCATTTGACTTGGAGTATGCGTTATCCTTATGTAACGATAAAGTCTCGTGCATGAGTACTTTTTGGAGATATTTTGTGGTCAGCAATGGATACGCTAGTGATTTGGATCATCCTCGTGAGCTCCTCATGCATACTGGAAGGAAGCCGGGAAAGTCGTGGTCTTGGGTAGACACGAGCTTGTCCCTAGTCCCTCGTCGAGACGAGTATGTCCGGTATGGCATGGTGAGGCTTGATGAGTGGTGATTTATTCCACTAATGGTAATATTGTTGGAGGATACTTGGACCACCTGAGTCGGTCGTAGGTCGAGTCTTGGTCAGTAGCTTCCCTATTTGTTGGTACCACCACTTGTCCCTGTCGCAGATGGGGTATGGTTCAGTAATTTGTCAACCCCTTACCAAAGCACACACCGTACAGAGAGGCCATAGTGGAAGATACCCGAGGCCTCCGGTAGGCATGCCACTTGGTCCGGGGGCATGGGTGTTTCCGGTTGGGACCGAGAGGGGGGCACCCCTTAGAGCGCGCATATAGAAATTTGATCCCATGCTACGTCGAGGTTGTAGCCTCCCCACTTAGAGTTTTGCTTGGCAGGTGTCGTGGGTGATTCCAGACATCGGTGAGTTAAGCTGGTGTGTGCAGGTCAGGCGTGTTTTCAATTAAAAGGCCGTAGGCGGAATTAGTCCCGATGGACTGAGTAAGTCCGTTACTCGTGGGAAAATAGTGCTCCGTCTGCAGAGGATATATCCTACTGGATAGCCATGTTCTTGAGTAAGGACCACAGTCTGAGTTGAATCTAGTAACGGTATTCGGATGGAGAACGATTTAACTAGAACTTAGTAACGGCTTTCGGATGGAGACACGGCTAACTGGATCATAGTAACGGTATTCGGATGGAGAACGAATCAGCTAGAACCCAGTGACGATCGTCGGATGGAGAAACGGTTGGACTAGATTTGTGTTTATGACATGTGACATCTGGGGATCGTGTTTTAATTTTGTTATTATTGTGGACTAACCATTTACATTATACATTTTATTGAGTATCCCTGGGATGGTTCTACCTCCTGGATACCCACTGCGATTATTCTTTTATAAGCCCTTTATGTGGTGTCGCTCAGACGCCCGACTGCGGCATGCTTGTTGTTTATTTATCTTTTATAAGCCCTTTATGTGGTGTCGCTCAGATGCCCGACTGCAGCATGGTTACTCTTGCATTTTTCCTCTCGAGGAGTCATTCAGACACTCGCTTGGCCCCCAGTATTTTACTTTGGGATTTCGGGAGGACTACCGCCCGACTTCTCTTTTTGCTTCCCATGCATCATTATCTCTATGTCTGATTGCACTTGTTAATCTGTTCTCATGCATCGTGTTTACATTTGTCATATCTTATGTTCGAACTATCTTGCGAGTACTTTCATAGTACTCACACACGTACTGCATGTTCATATTATCTCTGCATGCGAGCAACGCAGACTTTCGTGGCAGACATTGTGATCATAATTATTTCGGAGCAGGATTGTCCCTTATTATATTATACCCATGTTCTTAATGTTTGCGAGTACATTCAAACGTACTCACTGGCTTGTCCCTGGCTATTGTCTTGGCCAGATTTTCGCGCATGGAGATAAGCATTGCGGTGACAACCTCGGAGCCTACGTGTTGACGATAGCAGCCTCGCGAAGATAGGAGTTATCCTGGTCAGCTGTTCTTGTGGGAAGTGGAGTCCCATAGACGCAGATGTACCCCAACCGCTTCCGCCCTCAACCATTAGAAACCAAGTGTTGTACTCCTAGGCCTCAATGGTCTTGTACTACATATTTTTGTACCTTGCTTGGAATTCTTGTATCAACTTGATACCTCATCAGCTAACAGAAATCCTGGGGCTGGTGAGCACAAAGGCCGTTTTTCTGGGAAATTATTATCCCAAAAATCCGGTCGTGACAGGCGGCCACCTCCACCCGCTCCCGCCCCGCTTCCCCCAGCGCCGCTGCTCATCCCGGGGCCGCCCGTGGTCACCGCCACGGGCTGCGCTGCTCCGCCGCCCGCGCCTGTGGCCCGCCCCGCCACCCGCTGCGTGTGGCTGTGCCCTGTGCGCCCTCCACTGCTCCGCCCATCCCCGGTGCTGCCCCGGCGTGGCCTCGCCGGTGCCGTCTCCGGCGCCCGGCGCCCCTCCGTGCCCGCTGGCCCTCGCCCGGGTCGGGCACCTCCAGCGCCCCATCGCCCGACCCGCATAGGCCACAGGGGCCTATGACAAGGGGCCCCACCCCCAGAATGTTTATTAAAAAAAGAATTTAAAAAATAATAAAAAATAAAAATAGTAATTAATTAATTAATTAATTAACTTAATTAATTTTTTCGGTTAACCTAATCACTTAGTTAACTAATTAACCGTGATTAATTAGTCTTAGTCAATGACAAACGGGACCCACACGTCTGTTGATCCAGTCAACAGACGGTTGACTGATAACATCATGCTGACATCACGCTGCCATCATAATTACATTTTCTAATTAAATTAATTCTGTTAATTCTAAAAATGAATTAAATCTTTAAAAATTAATGTAAAATAATCCGTAACTCGGATGAAAATACTTTGTACATGAAAGTTGCTCAGAACGACGAGACGAATTCGAATACGCAGACCGTTCGTCCGCCACACATGCCTAGCATAGCGAACCTGCAACAATCCACCTCCGGTTCATCTGTCCGAAAACGCGAAACACCGGGAATACTTTCCCGGATGTTTCCCCCCTTCGCCGGTATCACTTCCTACCACGTTAGGGCACACCTAGCACTGCTCATAGTCATGTCACGCATCGTCATGCTTATGTTTTCATTATATTTATTGTTTCTTCCCCCTCTTCTCTCTGGTAGACTACGAGACCGACGCCGCTGCTACCCCGGTCGACTACGGTGTTGACAACCCCTCCTTGCCAGAGCAACCAGGCAAGCCCCCCCCTTGATCACCAGATATCGCCTATTCTTCTCTATACTCTTGCATTAGAGTAGTGTAGCATGTTACTGCTTTCCGTTAATCCTATTCTGCTGCATAGCCTGTCTTTGCCACTACTGTTGTTACCTTTACTTGCAATCCTACATGCTTAGTATAGGATGCTAGTATTCCATCTGTGGCCCTACATTCTTGTCCGTCTGCCATGCTATACTATCGGGCCGTGATCACTCGGGAGGTGGTCACGGGTATATACTATATACTTTATACATGATACATGTGGTGACTAAAGTCGGGTCGGCTCGAGGAGTACCCGCGAGTGATTCACGAATTGGGGGCTGGAAGGACCTTTGTCCCGACGGCCCTCTGGGTGGATCTTTGTGGCGGAGCGACATGGCAGGTTGAGACTACCTAGGTGAGAGGTGGGCCTGGCCCTGTCGGCGTTCGCGGTTACTTCAAAATAACACGCTTAACGAGATCTTGGTATTTGATCTGAGTCTGGCCACTGGCCTATACACACTAACCAACTACGCGGGAACAGTTATTGGCACTCGACGTCGTGGTATCAGCCGAAGCCTTCTTGACATCAGTGACTGAGCGGTGCGCGCCGGGTTGGACCGCGTAACGCAACTTCCTTTGTAATGGAGGTTGCTAGGTCTGCTCACCGGCCGCGTTCGCAACGTGCAGGTGTGCAATGGGCGATGGGCCCAGACCCCTGCGTGCATAGGATTTAGACCGGTGTGCTGACCGCTCTGTTGTGCCTAGGTGGGGCTGCGAAGTGTTGATCTTCCGAGGCCGGGCATGACCCAGGAAAGTGTGTCCGACCAAATGGGATCGAGCATGTTGGGTAATGTGGTGCACCCCTGCAGGGAAGTTTATCTATTCGAATAGCCGTGTCCCTCGGTAAAAGGACGACCCGGAGTTGTACCTTGACCTTATGACAACTAGAACCGGATACTTAATAAAACACACCCTTCCAAGTGCCAGATATAACCCGGTAATCGCTCTCACACAGGGCGACGAGGGGAGGATCGCCGGGTAGGATTATGCTATGCGATGATACTTAGTGAACTTACCATCTACTCTCTTCTACATGCTGCAAGATGGAGGCTGCCAGAAGCGTAGTCTTCAACAGGACTAGCTATCCCCCTCTTATTCTGGCATTCTGCAGTACAGTCCACCGATATTGGCCCTTTACACAGATACCCATGCATATGTAGTGTAGATCCTTGCTTGCGAGTACTTTGGATGAGTACTCACGGTTGCTTTTCTCCCTCTTTCCCCCCTTTCCATTCTACCTGGTTGTCACAACCAGATGCTGGAGCCCAGGAGCTTGACGCCACCGGTCGACGATGACTCCTACTACACTAGAGATGCCTACTACTACGTGCAGGCTGCTGACGACAACCAGGAGTAGTTTAGGAGGATCCCAGGCAGGAGGCTTGCGCCTCTTTCGATCTGTATCCCAGTTTGTGCTAGCCTTCTTAAGGCAAACTTGTTTAACTTATGTCTGTACTCAGATATTGTTGCTTCCGCTGACTCCTCTATGATCGAGCACTTGTATTCGAGCCCTCGAGGCCCCTGGCTTGTATTATGATGCTTGTATGACTTATTTTACTTTTAGAGTTGTGTTGTGATATCTTCCAGTGAGTCCCTGATCTTGATCGTACACATTTGCGTGTATGATTAGTGTACGATTGAATCGGGGGCGTCACAATATACCACGGTTGTGTGGGGCGATCAACGGAGGCGAGGCTGCTATTCTAGCTCCGGATTCACCGGGCTGTCTTTATGCAGGGTAGGCCGGACTCATTAAACAGTGTTCGGGGGCTTGATGGCTGATGAGATGTTCGGCCTAATGAGGCCGCTCTGTACTTTAGCCGCAAGGGCCGCGGTATGCTCCTCCATACGGAGGGAGCGCTCCATGTTTCCATTGACTATGATAACACCGTGGGGTCCAGGCATTTTGAGCTTTAAGTAAGCATAATGCGGGACTGCGTTGAAGCGGGCGAAGGCGGCTCGTCCGAGCAGTGCGTGATAACCACTGCGGAAGGGGACGATGTCGAAGATCAAGTATTCGCTTCGGAAGTTGTCCGGTGAACCGAAGACTACTTCCAATGTTAATGCACCCGTGCAGCAGGCCTCCACACCGGGTATCACTCCTTTAAAGGTGGTGCTACTAGGCTTGATTCTTGATGGTCAATACCCATTTTACGGACAATGTCTTGATAGATCAGGTTAAGACTGCTGCCGCCATCCATAAGGACCCGAGTGAGATGGTATCCATCGATGATCGGATCGAGGACCAGGGCTGCCGAACCTCCATGATGGATACTGGTTGGGTGGTCCCTGCGATCGAAGGTGGTCGGACAAGCCAACCACGGGTTGAATTTAGGGGCGACAGGCTCTACGGTGTAGACGTCCCTTAGCACGCGTTTGCACTCTCTCTTGGGGACATGTGTGACATAGATCATATTCACTATATTCACCTAAGGGGGAAATTTCTTTTGTCACCCTGTGTTCGGTGGGCGGGGCTCTTCATCGTCCTCGCTTGGCGGCCCTTTCCCCTTATGTTTGGTATTTAACTTACCAGCCTGTTTAAAGACCCCAACAGTTTCTGTTGGAATGATTGGCAGGCTTCTCCGGGGTGCCATGAATCTGGCAAGGCCGACCGAGTATCTTGTCCAAATTGGATGGACCATCTTTATTTCCTTTGAATGGCTTCTTCCGCTGACCGGATTTAGAGCCACTGAATTCGACATTAACCGCTGTGTCTTCAGTTTCTTCATTGTTGTTTCGACACTTATGTTTGTTGCGTCATGGCCTGCCATTGCCATCCCTGGCTTCGGAGGTGCCAGGGTCGCTGGTACTATTGCTTCTACGGGCTAACCAACTATCCTCTCCCGCGCAGAAGCGGGTCATGAGTGCGGTAAGAGCTGCCATAGACTTCGGCTTTTCCTGACCGAGGTGTAGGGCGAGCCATTCGTCGCGGACGCTATGTTTAAAGGCCGTGAGGCCTTCGGCGTCCGGGCAATCAGCAATTTGTTTCTTTTTAATGAAGAACCGAGTCCAGAGTTTGCGGGCTGACTCTCCGGGTTGCTGTACTATATGACTAAGGTCATCGGCATCCAGAGGCCGGGCATAGGTACCTTGGAAGTTGTATCGAAAGGCATCCTCGAAATCTTCCCAGCTACCAATAGAGTTCTCTGGGAGGCTGTTTAACCAGTGCCGTGCTGGTCCTTTCAGCTTTAGGGGGAGATATTTAATGGTGTGGAGATCGTCATCGCGAGCCATGTGAATATGGAGAAGAAAATCCTCAATCCATACCGCAGGATCTGTTGTTCCATCGTATGATTCAATGTTTACGGGTTTAAACCCTTCTGGAAACTGGTGCTGCATTACCTCATTAGTAAAGCATAAGGGGTGTGCAGCGCCTCTATATCAGGCAACGTCATGACGGAGTTCGGATGACATCCGTGTTCGGTTTTCAGCCCGGGTGAGGTTATGCCTATCGCGTCAAGCTTGATGGCCGTCGTCTCGCGTTGGGGCACGCCCCCTTGATCCATAGATTGATCTAGCCTGGCTGGCTCTATTGTCCAGGTCCTGGCATAAGTCGTAGGCGTATCACTACTGTAATCAGGAACTTTGCCGTCAGCCGTTTCTTTGCCGTCAGCTAGCTGATGGCAAAGAGGGTCTTTGCCATCAGCTTGAAGGAAACTGATGGCAAAGAAATTTTGCCGTCCGCTAGCAGACGACAAAGAAAGTGGTCGTTCTAACGTTCGTTAGCTAGGCTCTTTGCCATCAGCTAGCGGACGGCAAAGAGCTGTGCCTATATGTATCAAAACGCCCTCGTGACCTGTCCTCTCTCTCCTTCCCCTCATCCCAACCCCGCGCAGCAGCCCCACCCCGGCCGCCCCCCTCGCTGTGCAGCCCCGGGTCTCGTCGCTGCCCCGGCCGCCATGCCGCGCCGCACCGGGCCGCTCCGCCCCGCCCCGCCCGGACCTCCTTGCTGCCCCGGCCACCCCGACAGGCCGCGCCGGCCCGCCTCGCCGCGCCGCCACGGCCGCTCCGCCCCGCCGCCTCGCCTCGCCGGCCCGGCCGCTCCAAGGTGAGCCATTTTCCTTTTTTCCTTTTTTTAGATTTAGGTTAATTAGGTTTAGTATAATTTAGTTTAGGTTTAGTTTAGTTCAGTTTAGGTCAAGTTTCTGGTTTGGTTTAGTTAGTTTAGTTTATGTTTAGTTTAGTTAGTTTAGTTTAGGTTTAGTTTAGTTTACTTTAGGTTAAGTTTCTGGTTTTTTTTGAACATGTGAAATTTGTTGTTATTTTTTTAGTTCAAGCATTTATTCCCGCTTTGACGTCGATGATGCCTATCCCGCATCCTCGTCGTCGACTCGGCGGAGGAGGCCTGCTTGATCAGAGGGGCCATGTCCGAGACTGGGCTCCGCCGGACTGGTACTAGGAGGTTCCACCTTCCGGGGGGCGCATGTTGGTGAGGAGCTAGCCCGTCATTGACCCGAACCTTGTTTGGTGGCGGTCGCGTGGGCCAGTGATGGTGCAGAGGCTTTTGGACACCGTGGAGGTGGTACATCACCGTGTCAGCAAGGAGGACGAGCACGTCCGTCGCTTCATGGTTGCGTTGGAGGGCAGGTTCGACAATACCTGGCAGGTTCTTCAGGGATCTCATTGGAGCTATGATCCTGTGATGGTTCCTTCTCTTTGGGTGTCCACCGCCCGCGCCGATACCCGTCGTTCGCTACGGTTCTAGCTGTATTAGCGATGCTATATGTATGATACTATTCAAGATGTATTAGTGATAATATTCGACGATGTACGGACACAAGAGATGATGTAGTTTTGCTTATTGGATGCATGCTAATTTAGTTTACCTAGGGAGGAGCGGGTTAGGGGGTTCCTCGGTGTTGATGGTACCCTAATTAGCAAGTATCGTCAGTGCGAGATACATGTGGCCATCGGTGTCGAATACTACATCCACGTCCCACAAGTGACACAGGGGTCCTGCGTCCCGCAGCAACAGTTCTCGGCGTCGATGGTGGTCGGTCACCATTGCGAATTTGTCTGGCAGCCTCAGAGATGACGATTGAAAGTTAAGTGTTGAAACTAGAAACACCCAAACAGACTCAAGTCAGTTTGGTTGTTTGAAATTTCAAAACTTGGCTTTAATCCTCATCGCAGAGGCTGCAAGACAAATTTGCCAAGGTGTTCGACCGTCGTCGGCCACCAGAACTATTGTTGCGGGACGCCAGACACCGACGTCACTTGTGGGACGTGGATCTAGTGTTCATGTATCTTGCACCGATGATACTTGCTATTTAGGGTTCTAACGACACCGAGGAACCCCTAACCCGCTCGTCCTGTTGTAAATATTTAGTTAGGTTGACGGAAAAAACAATATTGCTATGAAACTCATGTTTCGATTTAAATGTGCAGTTTTTTCGTTGCTGCGAGGGTCTAGTGTTCGATGAGCTCCGCCCCTGCGTTCGTGGGTTAGCACAAATAGCATCTCCTCCCCCCTTGATTTGCTCTGTTCCGGTCTTCGTGCCGATGAAACTTGCTAGCTATAGGTGTCTTCAATCATCAGTATGCGTGACCACTATGCGTCTCCTGTTCAAAAGGGTTACATCTATAAATATGCATGCATTTGCATATTTATAACCATGATTCTTTTGAATTGTCTAACGTTATCCATGGACAGCCCGAGTATGTGTAGATTGGGTTCGTTTTCCCATATGCTCTGCTCCGGATCCGATGCAGAATTTCGTCAGTGCCTCCCTGTTGTTCTCTGGGTACACATCCTCTCTGCTTAATGCCGAGACGGGTATCAGGAGAACATCGGGGAGGTGCTGCCGAATTTTTGCGTCGGATCCGTAGCAGAGCATGGGGAAATGAACCCAATCTACACATACTCGGGTGGGATTAGGACCTATCTTTACCTATTAGCGTCTATGTTGCATGGACGTAATAAAAGTGACAAACTCCATTAATTGATGAATATATACATGCTGATATATATATATATATATATTTCTTATGTGTCCATTAGCTAGGCAAGATGACTGATCGTGCGTGGATGTACACCGGTCACACTAGTCAGAAACACATGACCACTGAATGGTTAACAAAAACCAAGGGGTTTCTGAGAGCCGCATTTGCAAATGGCTAGAGGACAACATGGTGCCCCTGCACCGGGTGCAACAATTGGCACAAGAGGACAGAGGATGAAATGGGCAAACACCTGCAGAAGTGGGGTTTTACGCCAGATTATATGGTGTGGACATTTCATGGCGAGTCTGCCCAACGTGCCAGAGCTGAGGTGCTTCGTCGTCGCACTGACGAGCATAGTACCGGGATGCAAGACATGGTGCAAGACTTTGATGATACTCGGGACTCGGAAGATGAGATGGAGGAATCCGCAAAGGCCTTCAATGAAATGTTTGAGTCTTCAAAACGTCCTCTCCACGAGCACACCGAGCTTTGTCAGCTGGATGCCTTCTCACAAATAATGGCTCTGAAGGCTCAATTCAACTTGGGCAGAGAATGCTATGATGCAATTATGACAATATTTGGATGTTTTCTACCCAAAGGCCATGTACTACCCGCAAACCTGTACCAGTCAGACAAAATTCTCCGTGCTCTTAAGATGCCCTATGAGAAGATACATGCCTGTGAGAAAGGATGTACCTTATTTAGGCTTCACTATGCGGACTTGAACTATTGTCCCATTTGCAAGTCATCCAGGTATGTTGTGGTAGATAACGGTATGAGTGAGAAGACGCAGACCAAAATCCCCGTTAATGTTCTTTGGTATATGCCAATCGTACCAAGACTTCAACGTCTTTTCATGGTCGAAGAGACGGCAAGACAGATGACATGGCACAAAATGGGCAAAAGAACCCAACTAGATGCAGATGGGAAGCTGATGATGGTGCACACATCGGACGGTGAAGCATGGAAGAGCTTCGATGCATTACATGATGACAAAGTGGCAGATCCGAGGCATCCTCGAGTTGGCATCAGCACGGATGGGTTCAGTGTGTTTGGTCTGACGGCAGCCCAATACAGTTGTTGGCCCGTATTTGTCTTTCCGCTCAATCCCCCTCGGACAGATTATGCAAAGAAAGAACATTTTCCTGGCGTTGATAATTCCAGGGCCCAACTATCCGGGGAAGAATATGAATGTGTACATGCAACCGCTGAAGGATGAATTGCAAGAAGCCTGGGATAATGGGTTCAAGACATACGACGCCTTTAGTAAATGGAACTTCATAATGCGTGCCTGGTACATGTACTCGACGCATGACTTGCCCGCGTATGCGCTATTCGTTGGCTGGTGTGTGCATGGAAGTTTCCCGTGCCCCACATGCAAGGGAGCTCTTGAGTTTCGTTGGCTTCAGGCCGGTCGCAAGTTTTCTTGCTTCGACATGCATAGACAGTTCCTGGATCCTCGCCATAAGTTCAGGAAAGACAAGAAGAACTTCATCAGAGGTAGAGTTGTCAAAAACTCTGCACCACCTGCATTGACAGGCCAAGAGACACTTGATTAGTTAAACGCTCTCGAGCTAGATCCAGAGCGTCCAGGGTATTTCAAGGGGTATAATTCGAAACACGCCCGGACTCACAAGACATGCTTGTGGGATCTGCCTTACTTCAAAGACCTCCTTTGCCCACACAACATCGACGTGATGCACACTGAGAAGAATATCGTCGAGGCACTTTTTGGTACATTGTTCGACATATATGGGAAGTCAAAGGATAATACTACAGCTAGAGTCGATCTGGAGGCGCTATGTGATAGGCCGTTACAAAACATGAAAGAACCGAAAGGAAAGCAGGACTGGACGAAGCCAAAGGCATGGTTCAATCTTGGAAGGCCAGCTATGAGGGAAATTATCTTGTGGGTGCAACAGCAGTTGATGTTCCCCGACGGGTATGCATCAATCTAAAGAGGGGAGCGAGTCTTGATAAATTGAAGATATTTGGTCTCAAGAGTCATGATTGGCACATATGGATTGAGCGGGTAATGCCGGTGATGTTGCGTGGCTTCATCCTGAGGATGAATGGCTAGTACTGGCAGAGCTGAGCTATTTCTTCCATGTTCTCTGTGCGAAAGAACTATCGCCTGGCCTGCTAGAAGAAATGGAAGAGTTGGCGCCGGAGTTGATCTGCAAGTTAGAGAAGATCTTTCTGCCGGGCTTCTTTAATCCAATGCAGCACTTGATTTTGCATCTCCGAGCCAAGGCAAGATTGGGGGGGGGGGCCTGTGCAAAATCGTTGGTGCTACGCCACTAAGAGGATGCAGAAGACGCTACGAGCAAAATGTAAAAATAAACGTAGAATTGAAGCATCGATGGCTGAGGCATTCATTACTGAGGAGGCGGCAAACTTTGTGACAGCACACTATGAAGCCAAAAATCATCATTTGCATAATTCGAAGCCTCCATACAATACTGACGAACCTAAAAAGGGTGGATCCAACCTCAGCCTATTCAAAGGGGATCTCGCACCAGCCGGTGCTTCTAATTCCTTAACGTTGGATTTCGAAGAATGGTAGATCATTTCGTTGTATATCTTCACCAACCTAACAGAAGTGCGGCCGTACATCGAGTAAGTTCTCGGTACATTGTTTCAAAACTTCTAATTCCTTTGAACTACTCTTATTCCCAGATAAATTTGATACAGTCGATACGTCGCCTTTTCTCCCAATCTGGAGATGAAGTGGCTTAAAGCTGCCACGCAACCCATGAGTTTTTGGACCTGTTTAAGGTCCGTTGGCGTAGCCAATTGTGACAAAGCTCGGATTTTGGCTAGATTTGCTTCAATTCCTCTATTGGAAACGATGAAGCCCAGCAGTTTTCAGCGGGGACGCTGAAAACACACTTTTCCGGATTGAGCTTGATGTCATATGCGCGGAGGTTGTCGAATGTGAGACGTAAATCATCTATGAGTGACTCGACGTGTCCAGTTTTAATGACGACATCGTCCACGTATGCTTCAACTATCTTGCCGATCTGTTTCTCCAGGCATGTTTGAATCATGCGTTGGTAGGTAGCCCCAGCATTTTTGAGCCCGAAGGGCATGGTGTTGAAGCAGAATGGCTCGTATGGGGTAATAAATGCTGTTGCAGCTTGATCGGATTCCTTCATTTTGATTTGATGGTATCCGGAATATGCGTCGAGGAAGCACAATGAGTCGTGTCCTACGGTGGCATCAATGATTTGGTAGATGCGGGGGAGGGGGAAGGGATCCTTAGGGCAGGCCTTATTGAGGTCTTTGAAATCGACACACATGCGCCAGGATTTATCCTTTTTTGGCACCATCACCAGGTTTGCTAGCCAGTCCGGGTGTTTTAGTTCTCTAATAAATCCGGCCTCGATTAGCTTGGCTAGCTCTTCCTCCATAGCTTGACATTTTGGTTCGGAAAAGCGCCGCTGTGTTTGCTTGACTGGTTTATATCCCTTCAATATATTGAGGCTGTGTTCGGCCAACTTGCGTGGGATTCCTGGCATATCAGAAGGGTGCCAGGCGAATATATCCCAGTTCTCGTGCAAGAACTCTCGTAGTGCGGCGTCAACCGTGGGGTCCAGTTGTGCTCCGATAGATGCTGTCTTCTTGGGGTCCGTTGGGTGGACTTGGAATTTGACTATTTCTTCTGTTGGTTTGAAGGAGGTGGACTTGGGTCATTTGTCTAGGATTACATCGTCCCTATCCACGGTGGAGCGCAGTGCGGTTAACTCTTCGGCCGCGAGGGCTTCAGATAATGCCTCAAGGGCCAGGGATGCGGTTTTATTTTCGGCGCGGAGTGCTATGTCCGGATTACTAGTGAGAGTGATTATGCCGTTGGGCCCGGGCATCTTGATCTTCATATACCCATAATGAGGTATGGCTTGGAAGCGTGTAAACGCATTTCGCCCCAATAGGGCGCGATATCCGCTGTTGAAAGGGGCCACATGGAAGGTTATTTCTTCGGATCGATAGTTCTCCGGTGTGCCGAATACCACGTCAAGTGTGATTTTTCCCACACACCATGCCTCCCGACTGGGAATGATTCCTCGGAAGATCGTGCTGCTTTGCTTGATGCGGCTCCTGTCTATTTCCATTTTGTGGAGTGTATCCTCGTAGATGAGGTTTAGTCCACTGCCACCGTCCATGAGAACCTTGGTGAGCCGAAAGCCGTGCATGATTTGACTGAGGACCAAGGCGGCTGGTGCTCGGACTGTCCTGTATTTTGGTTCGTCACCGGCATTAAAAGTTATAGCCGTGTTATTCCAAGGGTTTATTGCTGCGATTTGGCAGACTTTGGTGAGTTCGCGGAGTGCCCTTTTGCGCCTATTGTTTGAAGCAAATGTCTCGAAGACCGTCAATACTCTGAGGTCGTCGTCTTCTGGGGGGTGTTGTTCTGGGGTATTCTTGGTGAGTATATCCTCGCCGCTCTTGGCCACTTGCCGGAGTATCCAACATGCTTTGAGGCGGTGGGTTGGTGTGTTATCTGGTGTTGTATGTATTTTGCATGGCCCATCAAGCCATCCTTCCAGAACGGTTCCGCGCCCCCGTAATGGGCTTATATTTCTTTACTGTTGGACCGGGCATGCCACGAGTGAGGGAGTCCTGGATTAGGGGGTCCTCGGACTGCCGGACTATATACTTTGGCCGGATTGTTGGACTATGAAGATACAAGATTGAATACTTCGTCCCGTGTCCGGATGGGACTCTCCTTTGCGTGGAAGGCAAGCTTGGCAATTCGGATATGTAGATCTCCTCCCTTGTAAATGACTCTGTGTAACCCTAGCCCCCTCCGGTGTCTATATAAACCGGAGGTTTAGTCCGTAGGACAAGAACAAACATAACCATAGGCTAGCTTCTAGGGTTTAGCCTCTACGATCTTGTGGTAGATCAACTCTTGTAATACTCATATCATCAAGATCAATCAAGCAGGAAGTAGGGTATTACCTCCATCGAGAGGGCCCGAACCTGGGTAAACATTGTGTCCCCCGCCTCCTATTACCATTCGTCTTAGACGCATAGTTCGGAACCCCCTACCCGAGATCCGCCGATTTTGACACCGACATTGGTGCTTTCATTGAGAGTTCCACTGTGCCGTCGCGATAAAGGCTTGATGGCTCCTTCGATCATCGACAATGATGCAATCCAGGGGGAGGCTTTCCTCGCCAGACAGATCTTCGTATTCGGCGACTTCGTACTGCGGGCCAACTCGCTTGGCCATCTGGAGAAGATCGAGAGCTACGCCCCTGACCATCAGGTCAGGTTTGGAAACTTGAACTATACTGCCGACATCCGCGTAGACTTGATCTCAACGGATTCGAGCCCATCTCAGGTGCGCCGCACAGTCACGACGAGAATGACTTAGCTCTGCCGTCGGACAGTGTTCGGGAGATCACACCTGCAGCTACTCCGGCCCTCAATCCGGAGCAGATGGCGCCATCCGAGGACGGGTGGATGGACCCCGCCACAGAGGCCGCACACTCAGCGGCGATAGAGCCGAATACCGACTTCACCTTCTACGAGACCTGTGTTATCGGATCCTCGGATTCATCCCCGGCCACGGGCTCCGAACCGTCTGCGTCCGTGCCTATCGAATCTGATTGGGCACCGATCATGGAGTTTTCCTCCGCGGATATCTTTCAGCACTCGCCACTGGGCGACGTGTTAAATTCATTAAGGTCTCTCTCCTTGTCTGGAGACCCTTGGCCGAACTATGTCTGGCTTGAGTGGGAGGTGGACGACGAACAAATTCGTTCCCCACCCACCACCCACTTGGTAGCCACTGTCGACGACTTAACCGACATGCTCGATTTTGGCTCCGAAGACATCGACGGTATGGACGACAATGCAGGAGAAGAATAGGAACCGCCGCGCACAGGGCGCTGGACTGCCACCTCATCATACGATATATACATGGTGGACAACCCCAAACAAAACAACGACGAGGAGCGGGAAGAAGCAGTGAAGGACAGTTCCCTCGAGAAGCAACCAAAGCGACGGCATAGGCACCGCTCCAAACCCCGCCTCGGCAAAAACAGCGGTAACAGCACAAGAAAGAATACTACCTCCAACGACTCTAGAGGAAACGACGACCACATGGACCCAGCGACAGAGCAGGATGAACCAGCGGACGGCGAACACAGTATGGAGCCGCTGTCCGACAATGGTGACGCCGAGGGTAAAGCTAATCAACCTATCTCCGGAGAGGAGAACAGTCCGGACGACGATGCACACATCATCCCAGAAAGGCACTTGGACCAAGAGAACCCTCATAGAAGGCTTCTTGCCACCGCGAGGAGTCTAAAGAAGCAGAAGCAAAGGCTCAAGGCCGCGCAAAATACACTCAACAGTAGATGGAACAAAGTGCTCGACACTGCAGAAAAGTACGATGGCAGTCGCCACACAAAGAGCTATCCAAAGCGCAAGCTGCTGCCTGAATTCGATGACGAGGCTTTAGAGCCCATACAGCCGAAAAATAAAACGGCCGATCAGCCGGATCGACTACCCCGTGGCCGCGATAGGGCGGCTAACAATGTCTGTATGACCAGGTCCATCTACGGATCTAGGAAGCGTGCTCCGGCACAGAATCAAAACCGAACACTACAACCGTCAGAACGTCATGACACATCCAAGTACAGGGGTGCTGCGCACCCCCTATGCTTCACCGATGAGGTGCTGGATCACGAATTTCCAAAGGGATTCGAACCCGTGAACATAGAGGCGTACGACGGAACGACAGACCCTGGGGTCTGGATCGAGGACTTTATCCTTCATATCCATATGGCTCGTGGAGATGATCTCCACGCCATCAAATACTTGCCCCTCAAGTTGAAAGGACCAGCTCGACATTGGCTGAAGAGCCTCCCCGAAAACTCAATTGGAAGTTGGGAAGAGCTTGAGGATGCTTTTCGGGCTAATTTTCAAGGGACCTATGTCCGGCCTCCGGATGCAGACGATTTAAGTCATATAATTCAACAGCCCGGAGAGTCAGCCCGAAAGCTTTGGAACAGATTCCTCACTAAGAAGAATCAAATTGTCGACTGCCCGGACGCTGAAGCCTTAGTGGCTTTCAAACACAGTGTCCGAGATGAATGGCTCACCAGACACCTCGGTCAGGAAAAACCGAGGACAATGGCAGCCTTGACAAGCCTTATGACCCGTTTTTGCGCGGGCGAAGATAGTTGGCTGGCCCGTAGCGGCACCAGCGACCCAGGCACATCCGAAGTCAGGGATGGTAATCGGAAACCGCGACACCATAAAAGCAAGCGTCGAAGCAACGAAGACAGCCCAGACAACACGGCGGTAAACGCCGGATTCAGGGGCTCTGAACCCGGTCAACGGAAAAAGCCATTTAAAGGCAGCCGAGATGGACCGTCCAACATAAACAAGATTCTAGACAGATTATGTCAGATTCATGGCACCTCCGACAAACCTCTTCAAGAAAGCCGGCAAGCTAAACGCCGAGCACAAGGGGAGGGAGAACCAAGTGAAGACGAGGATGAGCCTCGCCGGCAAAACACTGGGGGACAGAAAAAAATTCCCACCAGAGGTCAAAACAGTGAACATGATTCACGTAACGAAGAGGAGGAGCAAACCCGCACTCCGAGACGTATGCGCCGTGGAGCCCGTCACCCCCAAGTTCAACCCCTGGTCGGCCTGCCCTATCACTTTTGATCGTAGGGATCACCCGACTAGTATCCGACACAGAGGATCCGCTGCCTTGGTGCTAGACCCAATAATTAACGGATACCATCTCACCCGAGTCCTTATGGACGGCGGTAGTAGTCTCAATCTGATATATCAGGACACAGTCCGGAAAATGGGGATAGACCCGACAAGAATTAACCAAAGCAATACTACCTTTAAAGGAGTAATACCAGGCCCAGAGGCCCGCTGCACGGGCTCTCTAGTACTAGAGGTTGTATTCGGTTCTCCCGACAACTTCCGAAGTGAAAATTTAACCTTCGACATCGCTCCATTCTGAAGCAGCTATCAAGCACTACTCGGAAGAACGGCCTTCGCCCGTTTTAACGCAGTACTGCATTATGCTTATCTTAAGCTTAAGACGCCCGGTCCACATGGCACCATCATAGTTAGCGGAAACGCAGAGCGTTCCTGGTGTACAGAAGAATGTGTGGCGGCTTTAGCAGCCGAACACTGACTGGCCTCTCCAACCAGAATAAATGATGTGTCATCAAGACTGCGGACACGGCTAGATGAGTTCGGCGCAACACTGGCTGTAACAGCTCAGATAAACCTGAGATTGGGTTGATGGATATATCCCCATAAGTGGCGCTAGGGGCTTCCCACATGTAAAAAGAACTACAGTTCGGGTTGCCCTTATTTAGATTGAATTTTAATGGTTTATTAAGAATAACCAATTTTTCGCACGAATACTCTCACCTGAGTTTTTCTCTTTTACAGATGATAATCGTGCTACACCCTTCCAAGATACGGCACAACGGAGACACAGGCGCAGACATGCAGCAGGGCCCCGCTCAAAGGTTTCTTTTTAGATTATGACCATGTGTAAACCTTTCTTACTATCTCTTGTTGCTTCACACCCTCCGGATACTAAACACAGCCGAGAGGGATGCTAGCGTTATTGGCATTTCACCACACCAGACTAATGCACGTACCTGGAAATTCAGGGTTCATTATCAAGGGCATTACTCAGCCCGGTATATGTTGTAAAGACCGAATACCTTAGGGAGTGTTCGGCGTCGCGAGTTTGGCCTTATATGCATCAGCTCCGAATCATGTCTTTGGTCAATAGTTGGGTTTGCCCGGCTCCCGTGTTTTGCTACCTTACGTTCCGCTCTATCGGCTAAGGTGGCACCGGGAGAACTACTACGATTGTGCGCTGATTCATCCGGACGAGCACCTCTGTAGAGAAAGCCGAAAACTGACTGTCATGATAAAGCGCGAGACTGGTCAACCACTCGATGACTCATCGGAATCTTCACGATTCCTCCGCATTAACGAAGGACCGGTTTCCCAGTCATGTATGTACGCGCACCGTATCCGGCTAGACACGGAAGTAACAGGGGCTATATAGTAGCCCCACCGTCAAACTCCTATGGCTAAGTGAAAGTGTTAAAGCAATATAGTCCGATTGCCTTGTTCGCCACGCTATCACCTCCTTAATGGACCAAGACGTTGGATCAAGTGTGAATACGCGCTTTTTCGAACACCCCCGCATTATATGCGTGGGGGCTGAAGCCGACGACTGCAAACTTTCAGGTTATATACATACATAAACGGCAGCACAGGAGGCATCATAATACTTTCAGGCAAAAGTATAAACACAGCCTTTATAATCCTAATAGCATTGTTTTTACAATCGGGTTACATGTCACTAGAACATGATACTCTTCGAGCACTGAGCCTCCATTAAACGAGCGCCTTCTAGGACTTCTTCAAAATAGTGCTCGGCCGATACATGGCCTACGACCGAACTCTGGGTCGCAATAGTGGCGGCCTCCATCTCTGCCCAGTATGTTTTAACACGGGCAAGAGCCATCTGCGCACCCTCTATGCACGCCGACCTCTTTGCAGCATCGATATGCGGCACAGCACCAAGGAATCGTTCCACTAAACCAAGATAACTATTCGGCCTTGGTCCTTCCGGCCAAAGATGATCCACGACAGACCTCATGGAAAGCCCGGACAACCTATGGAGCTCAGCCCACTCGGCCATTTGCTCATTTAACAGCAGCGGGCGCGTTGGAGCACTGAACTGCGACCAGAACAACTTTTCCACTTCATGATCTTTTTGATCTTTGAAATACTCAGTCGCATCAGCAGCACTCGCTGCCAAGTCCAAGTACGCGTCTGCAGCACTCCATAATTGATCCAGAGGGGCATACTTCGGATCTCCGAACTTCGTCCGCAACAAAAAGGGCTTCCCAGCCGTGATATCTCCGGCTTGATGAAGCTCCTCCTTCGCCGCTTTGATTTCAGAGCGGGTCTCCTTGGCTGCTACCATGGCTTTCTTCAGGTCCGCCGCTTTCGCTTGGCTTTCATTTTCAAGAAGCTCATACCGGTCGGCGGCATCCTTCAGCTTAACAACCATCTTGGCAGTTTTATCTTCGCTCTGGCGATGAGCAGCCTGTTCGGCTCTTAATTCTTCGACCGCCTTTAGGGCGGCCGCATCACTTCTGCTGGCTTGTTCCTTGGCTCGGGCAAGCTCCGCCCGAAGGGTCTCCACGACGGCAGCTCCATCTGCAGTCACAGCATATTATAGATACTAGCATCATGCTCCTCTTCAATATCTGTTAACCACCGGAGAATACATACCCTGTGCCTCGTCAAGTCGCTTGTTTACAAGCACGATGTCGGCATCTGCCGCATCAAGTTGCCGCTTCAGTTCGGCAAACTCACCAGTCCGGCTAGCCACCGGACCCTTAGCCGCCTGCACATGAAAACAGCATGATCATCACCTGGGACTATGATCCTCTGTTTGCCGCCTTTAGGACGGCAGCCGGAGTCTCAGGGGCTACTATCTGTATAGGGCACACCTAGCGTGTGCGGTACCATCAAAATATATGTTACTTTGCGTACGTCAAAGCCTTTTAGCAGGCTCATGAAAGCTTCATGCAACCCACTTTTGGCGGATGAAATCCTCTCAACCACCGCACCCATTAAAGTACGATGCACCTCTAAGATAGCCGCTTGCTCCAGAAGTCCCATCAGTACGTCCGGTTGTGCACCGGACAGTCCCGGGCTCTTTCTGTTGCTCTCCTTAGGAGCCGAATCCTCCGGACTTCGGGTGGCCGAAGGGTTACCTTCCGGCCTTGGCGGATCGGGAGAAATCCTCCGTGACGACACCTCAGGGTCGTCCGCCTCATGAGGCGGGGAGACAGGGGGAGGCGTTTCGCTCTCCATCATCTCCAGAAGAAGATCCCCCGAAGACGAACTCTGTCGAGAAGGGCTACGATTCGAACTGCAAGACATGCGTCTCGATTATTGTCCTCGAAGATGAAGCAGGATATATTTACCAAAAGTACTCTTGTTCACTTACAGCTCGGTGGAGGGCTGATCCCGTCGCGGGCACCGTGCGGTAAGGATGCCCTCCTGGGCAGGGCCCTCTGGTGAAGGTTTCTTCCCTCGTTTGGAAACTCTTGTTTCCAAGTCTTCAGAGGCGGTCCTTTTCCTTCCTTGGGGAGAGGGAATTTCAGATTCTTCTCCCTGGTTATCCTCCTTCGCGGAGACACTAATTCCCCCGGTTTGGATGAGTAATGAGTGAGGCCCGCTTTCGGCTTCTTTATTCCTCCCTTTATCTTCCCCTAATGGCGCTCGATAAGGTGCGAGCTCAAGCATCCTGGCTAGTAATGGATCCGGTGAGCCCTCGGGAAGGGGGGCCGAACACCTGATCATCTTCGCCTTTTTTATCCAATCCTGGTCAAAGAGCGATTTTTCAGAATGATGTTGTGACAAATTAGAAGACAGCATGTTCGGCCGCAGAATTACTTACGTGGGTATCTGGACGATTGCAGTTTAGACCCGCATCCTCGGTGGTGTCCGGACACTTTATTCGTGATCCGAAGAAAAATCCATACAACTCTTTGAGCGTCACGCCGAAGAATTGCTGAATAGTTCGCGGTCCTTCCGGGTTGAACTCCCACATACGGAGAGGTCGACGTTGGCATGGCAGGACCCGACGAACTAGCATGACTTGCATTACCTTGACAAGGCCGACATCTCTCTTGGGGAGATCTCGGATGCGACTCTGCAATGTTGGCACGTCATTAACTGGCCGCCAGTCCAGCCCCTTGTTGATCCATGACGCCAGTTGTGGCGGGGGGCCCGAACGGAAGGCGGGGGCAGCTGCCCACTTAGTACTTCGGGGAACCGTGATGTAAAACCACTCCCGGTGCCATAAGTTGGACATCTCCGGGAAGGAACCCTTTGGCCATGGAGCATCGGCGCCTTTGCTTAGTATGGCACCTCCGCATTCTGCGTGTCGCCCATCGATCATCTTCGGCTTCACATTGAAGGTCTTGAGCCATAAGCCGAAGTGTGGGGTGATGCGGAGGAAGGCCTCACACACGACGATGAACGACGAGATGTGAAGGATGGAATCCAGAGCCAGATCATGGAAATCGAGCCCGTAATAGAACATAAGCCCTCTAACAAAGGGATCAAGACTAAAACCTAGCCCTCGGAGGAAGTGGGAAACAAATACGACGCTCTCGTTGGGTTCGGGAGTAGGGATGACATGCCCTGGAGCAGGCAGCCTGTGCGAGATTTCGGTGGTCAGATACCTGGCTTGTCTTAGCTTCTTGATGTCCTCCTCTGTTACAGAGGAGGCTATCCACCGGCCTTGAAGGTTGGATCTGGACATGATTGAAGGTCCAAAGCGCTTAGCCGGAGCCTCAGGTGTTGGAATTCGAGGTGGGGGAAGGGAAGGATTGAGCGCGAGAAGAAAAGGACAGGCCTTGGCCCCTTTATAAAGAGGGTGAATATCAAGCATCCTCCGTGTGGCCGTTTGGAACTTGCCTGAAATCGAGGAGTCATACCCACGGGCACGATTGGGTTACCCACACCCGTATTGATGAGAATCCCGTAATAAGGGGACATGATCTCTGCTTCGACAGGACGTGCCAAGAAAACTGCCTCGCAATATGTGCAGTGGCTGGTTGGGAAAAACGGTTCGAATAATGACCGGGCCATGGCGTGATGTCACGCTGTGAAACTTGTCAGCAGATTAGACTGGTGGAATATTATACTCTCTACGGTGGTATGTGGAATTTTGCAGAGCCGGACACTATCCTTGTGTTCAAAATCTTTTATGGAGTATTCGGAGGAGGAACCCGCCTTGCAATACCGAAGACAATCTGCGCGCCGGACTCATCGTCATTGAAGCCTGGTTCAGGGGCTACTGAGGGAGTCCTGGATTAGGGGGTCCTCGGACTGCCGGACTATATACTTTGGCCGGACTGTTGGACTATGAAGATACAAGATTGAAGACTTCCTCCCGTGTCTGGATGGGACTCTCCTTTGCGTGGAAGGCAAGCTTGGCAATTCGGATATGTAGATCTCCTCCCTTGTAACCGACTCTGTGTAACCCTAGCCCCCTCCGGTATCTATATAAACCGGAGGGTTTAGTCCGTAGGACAAGAACAAACATAACCATAGGCTAGCTTCTAGGGTTTAGCCTCTACGATCTCGTGGTAGATCAACTCTTGTAATACTCATATCATCAAGATCAATCAAGCAGGACGTAGGGTATTACCTCCATCGAGAGGGCCCGAAACTGGGTAAACAATGTGTCCCCCGCCTCTTGTTACCATCCGCCTTAGACGCACAGTTCAAAACCCCCTACCCGAGATCCGCCGGTTTTGACACCGACAACGAGGGTGCGCCCTTTTCGCCTGAACGAGGGGTTGAGTGGGGATAGATGGTTCCCAGTGGGCTGCCTGAGTTCTCCAGGCGCTTTCCGTTGCGCTGTACTTCTGTACGATAGTTGCCAAGTCAGCGAAGTGTAATATGTGACGGCGGTTGATGGCGTTGAGGATTCCTTCGACCGTGCAATTGTTGTGGAACGCCGAGATCGCGTCTTCGTCGCGGCAATCTTTAATCTTGTCTTTGACAAGGAGGAATCTGGCCCAGAAGTGGTGGACCGTTTCCTGCGACTGCTATTGTATGCTCATGAGAGCGCTCATATCTGGGTGGGTGGGTGGATTTAAATCCGAACCCTGACCCAATTTTGGATCCGGAGTTTGAAGATCTTCCGGACTTGACAGTTCGGGCTCCGGGATATCGACTGATTTTTTAGGCTTGTCATCCGACTCTATGTTCGGAGGACAAGGCATGTCTTTCTGCCGGAGGGTGTCCAACTCTTCAAGATCGGAAATCTGAACATAGTTCGTCCTCAATATAGAAGAAGAGTTATCTTGCTCCTCGACTACCGCTATCTGGTGGGCGATGGGCGGAGTTTTAATTTCTCTCTAGTCGGATCTAAGCCCAATCCGATCGTTGTCTGTGGCGACCCCCAAGGCGGCAATGCGATCTAGGAGTTTGTTTAAAGACGATAACTCCATTGGATCCATCCGTTTGGAGTATTCGGGATCAACGCGGAGGCGATTTACGATGACTCGAGAGGTCATCGTCGGCTTAAGGGCCGAACAGGCGATCATAACGAAGCCGCCCAGCCAGAAGGTTTGGCCTGGGGCCAGGGCTCCTCCGGAGGTGATATTTTCCTTGATGACAAGGCGAGCCATCAACCCTTTTGTCGACGGCACAGTGGAACTCTCAATGAAAGCACCAATGTCGGTGTCAAAACCGGCGGATCTCGGGTAGGGGGTCCCGAACTGTGCGTCTAAGGTCGATGGTAACAGGAGACGGGGGACACAATGTTTACCCAGGTTCGGGCCCTCTCTATGGAGGTAATACCCTACTTCCTACTTGATTGATCTTGATGAATATGAGTATTACAAGAGTTGATCTACCACAAGATCATAATGGCTAAAACCCTAGAAGCCTAGCATGTATGACTATGATTATCATGATTATTCTCTATGGACCTAGCCCTCCAGTTTATATAGACACCGGAGGGATCTAGGGTTACATAAGGTCAGTTACAGAGAAAGGAATCTTCATATTCGATCGCCAAGCTTGCCTTCCACGCCAAGGAGAGTCCCATTCGGACACGGGTAGAGTCTTCGGTGTTTGTATCTTCATAGCCCATCAGTCCGGCCCATGGCTAACAAGCCAGACGCCCGAGGACCCCTTAGTCTAGGACTCCCTGAGCAGGCGCCGCGCTTCTGGCTGCGACGACTGATGGGAATGGCGAGGCCAGGGGGCTCCGAGCCATGGCCCCCGCCTTACGGTAGGTACAGTGGCCACCCAAGTTCAAGCCGGAGATGCCACCGCGCTACGACGGCGCGGCGGACCCGTCAGCTTTCCTGCTGGCATACGAGGAGGCCGTCCTTAAGGCTGGGGGCGACGACAAGGTCATGGCCAACTGGCTTCCCATGGCCCTCACTGGCGTGCCGCGCGCCTGGTTGCTCAACCTCCCCAGATCCACGGTGGCATCTTGGGAGGAGCTGCGCGGCCTCTTCGCCGCGCGCTTCGCGGCACCGGTGCCCCTCGCTGTCGCGGCCCTCCTCGGTGGCTCGCAAGCGCCGCCCTCGGACCGTCAAACGAAGCCATTCTTTCGCCAGATCAGCACCGCTTCCACGCGGTAGGGGGCTCCCCCGGGTTGGGTGGCGCCCAAGGCCGACCTGACCTTCGACTCGGGAGATCACCCCGTCACCATCGTCGGCTCGGGCGTGCTCCCAATGCTTTCCACGCCCACCATCTGCAATGTAGCTATCACCAAGACCCTTGTCGATGGCGGCGCCGGCCTCAACATGCTCTCGGTGGAGGCCTTCAGCCTCCTCCATGTACCACTCGAGCGGCTCCGCCCCAGCAAGCCCTTCTCCGGTGTCGGTGGAGGCTCCTCCAGTCCCCTGGGGCAGATCCGTCTTCCCGTGACCTTCGGCACCCGCAATAACTACCGCACGGAGCTGATTGACTTCGACATCGCCCGCATCGGCCTCCCGTACAACGCCATCATCGGGTACCCAGCTCTGGCCCAGTTTATGGCAGCGACCCATCCGGCCTACAACCTCATGAAGATGCCCGGGAGCAAGGGCGTCCTGACCGTGGTTGGAGATACCAAGGAGGCTCTGGTGGCGCTCAAGCTTGCCCTCAAGGCTTCCGCGACGGCGCGCCCGGCCGATGAGGCCCCGTCTGGAGTTAAGGGGGCCGCGCCGGCCAAGAAGAAGCAGTTGTTCACTCAAAATCGGGCGGAAACCAAACAGGTGCCAGTCGAGGAAGATGGGTCTTTTGGAGCCACCTTCACCATAGGTGCCAACCTCGACCCAGATCAAGAGGAAGCATTGGTAAAATTCTTGTGCGCAAACAAGGAAGTATTCGCCTGGGAGCCCGATCAGCTGGTAGGAGTCCCAAGGGGGGTGATTGAGCATCACTTGAGGGTGTGCCCCAATGTACGCCCTGTGAAGCAGAGGGCGCGGAGGCAGTCCACAGAGAAGCAGTCCTTCATCGTCCAAGAAACTCGCAAGCTGGAGGCAGCAGGTGTCATTCGCGAGGTCCGGTACCCCGAATGGTTGGCGAACCCCGTCGTTGTGCCCAAGAAAGGCGGGAAGGAGCGCATGTGCACCTACTTCACCAACCTCAACAAGCCCTGCCCCCAAGATCCATTCCCGCTTCCACGCATCGACCAAATCGTCGACTCCACCGCCGAGTGCGACCTGCTATGCTTCCTGGACGCGTTTTCAGGCTACCACCAGATCAAGATGGCGGTGGAGGATGTGGAGAAGACGGCCTTCCTGACCCCATGCGGGGTATACTGCTACACTTGCATGCCGTTCGGGCTGCGCAACGCGGGCGCGACCTTCCAACGGCTGATGCACATTGCCCTGGCTCAGCAGCTCGAGAGGAATTCTGAAGCTTACGTCGACGACATTGTGGTGAAGTCTCGGGAGGCCAGAACTTTAATTCAGGAACTGGAGGAGACCTTCGCAAGCCTACGCCAGGTGGACTTGCGGCTCAACCCGGAAAAGTGCGTATTTGGTGTCCTCTCCGGCAAACTGCTGGGCTTCCTCGTGTCCCACAGGGGGATCGAGGCCAACCCAGAGAAGGTCAAGGTGATTGAAGACATGAGCCCGCCAGAAACCATCAAGGAGATGCAGAAGCTTGCCGGCTGCGTGACTTCGTTGGGGCGCTTCATCTCCAAGCTGGGAGAGCACGCCCTGCCATTCTTCAAGCTGATGAAGAAGAAGGGTCCGTTTGAGTGGACCCCGGAGGCTAACCAGGCGTTTCAAGATCTCAAAAGATATCTGACCAGCCCTCCGGTGACGTGGCGCCCCGCCGTTGTCGAGCACCCAGTGTATTTTGTCAGCACGGTATTGCAGGATGCAAGGGCACAGTACCCCATGTCTCAGAAGCTCTTGCTCGCGCTCTTGGTGGCCTCGCATAAGTTGCAGCACTACTTTCATGGTCACCCAATCAAGGTCGTCTCGGCATACCCACTGGAGAGGGTACTCACGAGCCCTAACGCTGCTGGAAGAGTCGCCGAGTGGAATATCGAGCTGCAGGCGTTCCAGCTGGAGTTCAGCACAACCAGGGTCATCAAGGGAGCTGTGCTCGCCGACTTCATGGCAGAATGGACGGACGCCCCGGAGCTTGAGGTAGGCGAGGATCTGTCTCTCTCGCCAGGAAGCGAAGCGCCGGATGGATGGGTGATGTATTTTGATGGCGCATTCACGCGCCAGGGCGTAGGGGCTGCAGTGCTCATCTCGCCCACTCAGGACAAGCTCTACTACGCTGTACAGCTCTGCTTCCAATAGGGTGAGAAGGTCTCCAACAACATAGCGGAGTACGATGGCCTCATAGCCGGCCTTGAGGCTGCTTCCAACAAGGTATACGAGCCGAGGGACGAGCACATGGAGGCATACCTCACGGAGGTACGCAAGATGGAGAAGCAGTTCTTGGGCCTGGAATTGCGGCACGTGCCCCATGGCACCAATAAGGAGGCCGACGACATCGCCATGAGAGCATCAAAGCGGCTACCCCAAGAGCCTGGCGTCTTCGAGGAGCGGCTCTTCAAGCCATCGGTAACACTACCACTTTCAAGGACGGCGCTGCCTCGGGAGGAGCTCCCTCAGCCACCTGCCTTGGGAGCCCCGGCCTGCGGCCCGACCTCGGGAGCACGCGTACTCTTGGCGCTCAAGCCTCAGGAGGGGTGCCAGACCAAGGAGTTCAAGGAATACCTGACGCAAGGGACACTGCCGGAGAAAGAAGAGGACGTGGAGCGTGTGGCCCGACAGGCCACAACATACTGCATCCAGGACGGTGAGTTATACAGGAAGCGGCAAAATGACGTTTCCCTGCATTGTATCTCCAGGGAGCAGGGGAAATAGCTGCTAGCTGACATACATGGCGGGGATTGCGGGCACCACTCGTCGTCATGGACCCTCGTCGGCAGGGCGTTCCGCAGCGGATTCTACTGGCCTACGGCACTCAACGACGCGACTGAGCTGGTGAAGTCCCGTGGGGCCTGTCAATTCCATGCCAAGCAGATCCATCAGCCAGCTCAGGGCCTCCAGACCATCCCACTCTCGTGGCCATTCGTAGTCTGGGGGCTGGATATCTTGGGCCCGTTCCCTCGAGCGCCTAGGGGCTACCGCTACCTCTACATCGCCATCGACAAGTTCACCAAGTGGGCGGAGGTAGAAGCCGTCCGCACCATCCCGGCCGGATCCGCGGTCAAGTTCATCAAGGGTCTCGTGAGCCGGTTCGGGGTCCCCAACCGCATCATCACAGATAACGGCTCGCAGTTCACTAGCAATCTCTTCAAGACATATTGTGCTAACCTTGGAACGCAGATCTGCTACGCTTCGGTGGCGCACCCCCGGAGCAATGGCTAGGCCGAACGCGCCAACGCAGAGGTCCTGAGAGGCCTCAAGATCAGGACCTTCAAGAAGAAGCTCGAGGCCTGCGGCAGGGGCTGGCACGACGAGCTCCAGTCCGTACTGTGGTCCATCCGCACCACCGCCACCAAGCCAACAGGCGAGACACCATTCTTCCTGGTCTACGGAGCAGAAGCGGTTCTCCCTCACGTGGTCAAGCATCGCTCCACGCGGGTCCTGGCGTTTCATGAGGCACAGCAGGACGCCATGCGGGGGATGGACCTCGTGCTGGGAGAGGAACGCCACCGTAAAGCCACGCTACGGGCGGCAAGATACCAGCAGGAGCTGCGGCGGTATCACTGTCGTAGCGTCCACTCCAGGACGCTCGAGGTGGGTGACCTTGTCCTAAGGCGCGTGCTCTCCAGCGAAGGGCTGCACAAGCTCTCGCCCATGTGGGAGGGCACGTTTAGGGTCGCCCATGTCTCTAGGCCTGGCGCCGCGCGCCTGGAGACGCAGGACGGGGTACCCATCCAGAACGCCTGGAACATCCAGCACCTCCGGAAGTTTTACCCATGAAGAAAGGCCCAGCGCCTGTGAAGAAGGCCCAGTGCCTGTGAAGGTCTCCGCTCGTGACACTCTCACGTAATAATGAGTGGGGTTGTACACGCCCCAGAGTCTCAGGAGTGCCGCCCTCGGGCCTCGGGGGCTCCCTCCCACGTCCTAGTGGCAGCACTTAGCTCCGCGCTGGTGAGAAGACAAGAAGACTAGACTAGGTGCCGGACGCGGCTTTTCATTTGCTTTCTGTAGTTGGCTTGCCCCTCTTTAATCAAAATTTGCTTTCTGGTGTTCCTTGCCGGTTTTGTTCCATCGCCTTCTGCCTCCGTTTCCGCCTTCGATTCTCTGTTTTGACCTGAACTCTCTCTCGCATACCTCGCGAGGGGGCTGAACAGGTGCCCTCGTGAGCGTTTTTTCTGTTTTTCGCGAGGCACCCCCGTTCGAGCTCGCAAGCTGGCGCACCTCTCTCAATCCGTGCCCCTCGGGTACCGCGATGCGAAGCGCTGGGTCGTGGCCAGCGGTGTCAGCGACCAGGGCTCGGGAGAATAAGAGCCTCCTAACAAATTTTTGTAGTTCCTAGACGCCTCCCAAGCCGAGGAGGCCTCGCCAGGTACTGAGAAATGCGTCCTCGTGAGGCGGAAGCTACTTCAAGCGCATCGAGCTAAGTTAATTCTACGCGCCTATATAAAACATTGATACTGTGACACAACACAGGAATGCTAAACATAGTTCGCGAGGCCCCATACTTGGCTCTCTCTTAATGCAGGAAGGAAAGGAAGAACGAAACAAAAGCGGCGCGTGCCCCGCAACAGTTCGCGAGGATGGATCCATGACGCTCTCCTGGGCTCAGCCGGACCCCTCCTCGCGCTTCACTATGGCGCGGCGACGAGACGACCCGCTGTCACCCTCGAAGCGGGCGTGGCGGCTGGTCGTGGCCGCCGCTGCTAGAGCTGTCGCTGGAGGAAGAACCGCCGTAGCTGGACGAGCAGCGGCCAGTGCCGAGGGCAAGGCCATCCTCACCCTCGTCACGACCATCACTAAGGCCGAGCACCTCGCCACCGTCGTTCTCCTCGGGGCAGCACCCGACGCGCCGACCGTCTTCTCCGAACACCCTCACGTAGAGGGTCGCGTTGCTCTCGTATTTGAAGTGGAGGGTGCACCGCCTGCCCAGGCCGTGCACGCGGGCAAACGTCTGCCAGCCGCGGGCCAGGGCTGCGTTGCCCGCGACGGAGACCTCAACCGTGACCCAGGAAGCTTCGCTGCAGCAGCCATCCGCCTGCAGCTAGAGCCTGCCTTGACCTGTGGCCGGCAGCTCGCCGGCGAAGAAGCACGGGAGCTGAAGCCAGGTGCCGGCCGGGTTCTCCGGCCACACGACGAACTCTGGCAGCACCTCCGCCGAGTGGAAGCACAGCCGGGGAGGCCGTGCGACCCTGGCCCGCCTCCCTTCATCGACGGGGCTGCGACGACATGGGCGACTCCCGCCACGTGAAGGGGCGCCGCCGCGGCCGTGGGGGGCCACGGCGGGGGTCGCGGTGTGCTTGAGGGGACGGCCGCGCCCACGCTTGGGCGGCGGAGAGCCGAGCCCCTCTTGGCAAGCCTTCCCCTTCTCCGCGGCCGAGAACCTCTTCGCAGGCGCCACCGGTGTCGCTATTGGCAATGGAGCAAGGGAGAAGGAGCAAGCGGAACGGGAAGAGACGGGCGACGGGGGCTCCGCCCCCCTCCTCATTTATAGCAGGAGAAGGCCTACCGGCGATCCCCACGATCACAGGTAATGATGGTTTTTCCTTGCATGCAGCAGGGACTCGTCAAGTCGGGCAGTTGCCGAGGCAGCGTGGGGAAGCGGAGACGCCCACGTCCAATCAATCGCCACGCGTCGACCAAGGCGGCAAGCTGTTGGGGCCCGTGACGCTCCGCACTTGCCATTTGGCTTCGCCTCGAAGCCAAGTCCGAGCGCGCCTTGGGCCCAGGGGCTACTGTTGGCGTCCTGGGAGCGGGGGTCCCCAGACTTGCCTGCCTGCGGCCCACGGCGTAGCTCCACCAGCGGCCCCGTACGGCTCATCTTCACGAACAAACACTCAAGACCCTCGCGAGGGGCGAAGCCTCGCGGGGCGGACGACGCAAGACCTCCTCGGGGGCAGCCTCACCAGGCTGGCTCACGAGGGGCGGAGAGATCAAGGCAAGGGGAACCTCGTGAGGTTCCTATGACATAAGCCATGATGACCAAGGCCAGGCGGGCGCCAGCGAGCACAGTGTCCTCATTTCCTCTATGGTGCTAAAGCGGCAAGCACAGGCGGGGAGTCCCGAGGGATCAGGCAAAGGTTTCCATATCGGTGCAATGAGACCAAGACCAGCAGGACGACAGGACGGAGGTCACCGTGGAGCCCAAGACGGCGTCACCACCAGAGCCTTTGGACGGCGAAGACCACCTTTAGTCAGGATAACTTGTACTAGTTGTCTCCCTTCGAATTTGGACGTTGTTGGCTCCCTTACCGCTCAATATTTGGGGTGAGGACCAGGGCCTCTATAAATAGGACTAGCCACCACCATAAACAGGGACGGATCATTCGGACCATCCTTAGCCACACAAGTTCACCAAAGCACAAGAACACCTCTCCTCAGGAGGCTGTTCTTCCCTTGTAACTGTTCGTCCTCAGCCCAAGAGGCAATCCACCACACCACACTGGAGTAGGGTATTACACCACAATGGTGGCTCGAACCCGTATAAATCTCGTGTCTCTTGTGTTGCGGGTTCGTCGAGATAGGCTTTGAGATCATGGCGAGGGTGAGGGCGTGATTCGGTAGAAGGGAGATCTTCGTGCGCACCCAGTGTTCGAACCTCAAGGGTTTTGCCGGAACCCGAAATCCGACAGAAACGAGGACCTGCGGGGCTGGGCATGACAAATTCTGCCAGGCTGTGCTCACTAGATGCAGACCTTGAGAGTTCGGAGCTGGCCTCCAGAGGTGAGTTCGGCTCTCCGATGACAAGGAGTCCTACTTAATTCCAGGCTCTCCGAAGACATCGTCGCCTCTAGGTCTTCGGCAAAGGGCTCCATGGTAGGAGAGAATCTGGTGGGTTTTAAGCTCCCATCTTTGGATGAGGTGATCTGCTCTGGATCTACGGCCAGGGCAGGGGTGATAATTGGTCTTTGGGTGGTGCCTGATGATGAATTCGATGGGTTGCCTTCTTGGAGATGAGGAACAATGGTCGAGGCCGTGAACCCTTCAAAGATCGAATCTCCTTGGATATCAGCGACATAATTTAGGCTCCCGAATCTGATCTGATGACCAGGGGCGTAGTTGTCGATCTGTCAAGGTGACCAACCGAATTGACACGTAGAGCGAAGCCAGCGAACACAAATGGCTGACTGGGAGGAAAGTTTCCCCGGAAACAACATCATTGGTGATGATCGAACGAGCCATCGAACCTTCTACCGATGACACAGTGGAACTCTCAATGAAAGCACCAATGTCGGTGTCAAATCCGGCTGTTCTCGGGTAGGGGGTACCGAACTGTGCGTCTGAGGATCGAAGGTAACAGGAGACAAAGGGGACACAATGTTTACCTAGGTTCGGGCCCTCTTAATGGAGGTAAAACCCTACTTCCTGGTTGATTGACTTTGATGAGTATAGGGGTTACAAGAGTTGATCTACCTCAAGATCGTAATGGCTAAACCCTAGATGTCTAGCCAATATGAATTATGATAGCCCCTACGGACTAAACCCTCCGGTTTATATAGACACCGAAGGGGCCTAGGGTTGTACAGAGTCGGTTTACAGAAGAAGGAAACTACACATCCGGACGCCAATCTTGCCATCCACGCAAAGGACAGTCCTATCCGAACATGGGGGAAGGCCTTTTGCCTTGTATCTTCACGGCCCATCAGTCCGGCCCATAACACACAGCCCGGACACCCGAGGACCCCTTAATCCAGGACTCCCCCAGCATCGAAGCGTCGTCCTCTTTTCACTTATTTATAAGTACATGATAACCCAACTTTTATTTATTCTCACGATGAGTGGACTCCGCTCACCATTCACGAGAAAATGGCCGATAACCGGGATGCCCAGTCCCATGCTCAAATCAAAATAATTGCAAACAAAAAACCCCCAGGATTGTTGTTAGTTGGAGGCACCCGTTGTTTCGGGCAAGCCATGGATTGATGCTTGTTGGTGGCGGGGGAGTATAAACTTTACCAAAATAGTCTTGATAACCCACAAGTATAGGGGATCGCAACAGTTTTCGAGGGTAGAGTATTCAATCCAAATTTATTGATTCAACACAAGGGGAGCCAAGGAATATTCTCAAGTATTAGCAGCTGAGTTTTCAATTCAACCACACCTGGAAGACTTAATATCTGCAGCAAAGTATTTGGTAGCAAAGTAGTATGGAAGTAACGGTAATAGTGGCAAAAGCAACAGTAGCAGTTTTGTAGTAATTGTAATAGTGGCAACGGAAAAGTAACTAAGCAAAGATCAATATGTGAAAAGCTCGTAGGCAATGGATCAATGATGGATAATTATGTCGGATGCGATTCCTCATGCAACAGTCATAACATAGGGTGACACAGAACTAGCTCCAGTTCATCAATGTAATGTAGGCATGTATTCCGAATATAGTCGTACATGCTTATGGAAAAGAACTTGCATGACATCTTTTGTCCTACCCTCCCGTGGCAGCGGGGTCCTATTGGAAACTAAGGGATATTAAGGCCTCCTTTTAATAGAGTACCGGACCAAAGCATTAACACTTAGTGAATACATGAACTCCTCAAACTACGGTCATCACTGGGAGTGGTCCCAATTATTGTCACTTCGGGGTTGCCGGATCATAACACATAGTAGATGACTATTGATTTGCAAGATAGGATCAAGAACTCATGTATATTCATGAAAACATAATAGGTTCAGATCTGAATTCATGGCACTCGGGCCCTAGTGACAAGCATTAACCATAACAAAGTCATAGCAACATCAATCTCAGAACATAATGGATACTAGGGATCAAACCCTAACAAAACTAATTCGATTACATGATAAATCTCATCCAACCCATCACCGTCCAGCTAGCCTACGATGGGATTAGTCACGCATGGCGGTGAGCATCATGAAATTGGTGATGGAGGATGGTTGATGATGACGACGGCGACATATTCCCCTCTCTGGAGCCCTGAAAGGACTCCAGATCAGCCCTCCCAAGAGAGAATAGGGCTTGGCGGCGGCTCCGTATCGTAAAACGCGATGAATCCTTCTCTCGTGAATATATGGAGTTGGAGTTGTGGTCGGTGGAGTCTCAAGGGGCCCACGAGGCAGGGGCGCGCCCCAGGGGGGTGGGCGCACCCTCCACCCTCATGGACAGGGTGTGGGCCCCCTGATGGTGATTCTTTCGCCAGAATTTTTTATAAATTCCAAAATTATTCTCTGTGAAGTTTCAGGTCATTCCGAGAACTTTTATTTCTGCACAAAAATAACACCATGGCAATTCTGCTGAAAACATCGTCAGTTCCGGTTAGTTCCATTCAAATCATGCAAGTTAGAGTCCAAAACAAGGGCAAAAGTGTTTGGAAAAGTAGATACATTGGAGACGTATCAACTACCCCAAGCTTAAACCTTTGCTTGTCCTCAAGCAATTCAGTTGACAAACTGAAAGTGATAAAGAAAAACTTTTACAAACTCTGTTTGATCTTGTTGTTGTAAATATGTAAAGCCAGCATTCAAGTTTTCAGCAAAGATTATGAACTAACCATATTCACAATAACATTTAGGCCTCATGTTTACTCATATCAATGGCATAATCAACTAGCGAGCAATAATAATAAATCTCGGATGACAACACTTTCTCAAGACAATCATAATATGATATAACAAGATGGTATCTCTCCAGCCCTTCTGAGATCGCAAAACATAAATGCAGAGCACCTCTGAAGATCAAGGACTGACTAGACATTGTAATTCATGGTAAAAGAGGTCCAGTCACAGTCATACTTTATGTAAGTTAATAGTAATGCATTCAAATGACAGCGGTGCTCTCCAACTGGTGCTTTTTAATAAGAGGATGATGACTCAACATAAAAGTAAATAGATAGGCCCTTCGCAGAGGGAAGCAGAGATTTGTAGAGGTGCCACAGCTCGAGTTTTGAAATAGAGATAAATAATATTTTGAGTGGCATACTTTCATTGTCAACATAACAACCAAGAGATCTCGATATCTTCCATGCTACACACATTATAGGCGGTTCCCAAACAGAATGGTAAAGTTTATATCCCCCACCACCAACAAGCATCAATCCATGGCTTGCCCGAAACAACGGGTCCCTCCAACTAACAACAATCCTGGGGGAGTTTTGTTTGCAATTATTTTGATTTGAGCATGGAACTGGGCATCCCGGTTACCGGCCATTTTCTCGTGAATGGTGAGCGGAGTCCACTCATCGTGAGAATAGCCTGCCTACCATGGAAGATATAGACAACCCTAGTTGATACATGAGCTATTCGAGCATACAAAACAGAATTTCATTTGAAGGTTTAGAGTTTGGCACATACAAATTTACTTGGAACGGCAGGTAGATACCGCATATAGGAAGGTATGGTGGAATCATATGGAATAACCTTGGGGTTTATGGTAATGGATGCACAAGCAGTATTCCCGCTTAGTACAAGTGAAGGCTAGAAAGAGACTGGGAAGGGACCAACTAGAGAGCGAAAACAGTTATGAACATGCTTAAAATTAATCAACACTGAGTGCAAGCATGAGTAGGATATAATTCACCATGAACATAAATATCGTGTAGGCTATGTTGAGTTTGTTTCAACTACATGCATGAACATGTGCCAAGTCAAGCCACTCGGATCGTTCAAAGGAGGATACCACCCTATCATACCACATCACAACCATTTTAATAGCATGTTGGCACGCAAGGTAAACCATTATAAACTCCTAGCAAATTAAGCATGGCCTGAGCAACTATAATCTCTAATTGTCATTGCAAACATGTTTCATTCATAATAGGCTGAATCAGGAACGATGAACTAATCATATTTACAAAAACAAGATAGGTCAAGTTCATACCAGCTTCTCCCATCTCAATTAGTCCATCATATATCGTCATTATTGCCTTTCACTTGCACGACCGGGTGTGGATAATAATAATAGTGCACGTGCATTGGACTAAGCTGGAATCTGCAAGCATTTAATCCAAGGGAGAAGACAAGGTAATATGGGCTCTTGGTTAAATCAACAATAATGCATATGAGAGCCACTCAACATTTTCATCATGGTCTTCTCCTCTCGAGCCCCAAAGAAAAGAAAAGAAATAAAACCATTTACATGGGAAAGCTCCCAACAAGCAAAAGAAGAACAAGCAATATTTTTGGGTTTTCTTTAATTACTACTACTACAGGCATGGAAAGTAAACTGGCTAAAAGCTACAACTAATTTTTTTGGTTTTTCTTAAGGGTTTTCAGACACACAAAAAGAAGGATTAGAAAACAAAATAAACTAGCATGGATAGTACAATGAAAAAGTATGAGCGCCGACAACTGGCATGAGTGTGTGAACATGAATGTAATGTCGGTGAGAAATACGTACTCCCCCAAGCTTAGGCTTTTGGCCTAAGTTGGTCTATGCCCACGGCTGGCCTGGCGGATATCCAAAGTCGTAGATGGGGTTGTACTGAGATGCAGCAGCTACTGCCTCAAGAGCTACAGCTCGGAGGCGAGCTACTTCCGTACTCCTCTCATACTCGTTCGCCTCCTCCCTGGTTATAACATATCTCCTTTTTGCCTGAAAGTCAAAGAAAGTAGGAGCAGGGAGAGCAAAATAATGTATGGAAGGAAAATGAATGCTCCCTATGGTAGCTTGTGTGATTTCTTAGCATGGAAATAAAATTTTTGCACGAAAATATTAGTGAATAGGAGATACTGTTCGCGCTGGTCAAGGAGGAAGTCGGTGAGGCCTGCATTCTCAACCAAGTAATAAAAGTCATCATAAATTCCGGCGGCTCTGAAGAATTCATCACAAGGCCATTCGCACAGCCGAACCTCCGCAGTGCGAGGAAGATTATATTTGGGCTTTTTATCCTCTTCATTTTGATTATCCTTCGAGCTTCAGCTCGAAGAACCTCTCAACAACCTCTTCAACACTTTCTCCCTCTGAAAATTTCTGGAATTTTTAGTGACTCAAAATAAAAGTGAACCAAACTCAACAAGATTGATAGCAACTACTCCCACAAGTGCCTAGAAGCTATATCATGCACTAAAACTACTTTGGACCATATAAATTTGACATGCAAGCTCAAGAACAGGGTCACCTTAGCAGCAAAAAATTGCAATAAATAAAGCACTAGAACAAAAACTAATTGGACCATTGGAGGAGTCACATACCGAAGAACAATCCCCCAAAATAGTTTTGTGAATGGAGCTTTGAGCAAGGAGATCGAAAATGGCAGCAAGATGAGCTAGAACACGGGTTTGAGCTATGGGAGGATTTTTCCTGGAGGAAGACAAAGTGAGTGGGTGCAGGAATAAGTGGAGGGGGTCCACGTGGGGCCCACGAGGCAGGGGGCGCGCCCCAGGGGGGTGTGCGTGCCCTACACCCTCGTGGCCAGATGGTGAGCCCCCCTGGTGTGTTCTGAGTGCTAGATATTCTTAAACATTCTACAAAAAATCATATTTCATTTTCGGGACGTTTGGAGAACTTTTATTTTGGGGGTATTTTTTTATTACAATGATAATTCAGAAAACAGACCAAAAAAAATACTATTTTTGCTTTATTTAATCTAAACAATAGAAAGTAAAAGGAGGGTACAGAGAGTTGTGCTTTCTAACTTCATCCATCTCATGCTCATCAAAAGGAATCCACTAACAAGGTTGATCAAGTCTTGTTAACAAACTCTTTCCGAATCGCATGAAACCGGAGAATTTTCGAATAACACTAGGTTACCTCAACGGGGATATGCATGTACCCAACAATAAGAATATCATATATCTTCTTGACAGTAGGGAGAGGAAATTCAAAACCTCCAATAATAATCGTTGAAGTTTTTCCAATAGAATTGATACTGTGGACTTGAGGTTGTTTCCTCGGAAAGTGTACCGTATGCTCATTACCATTAACATGAAAAGTGACATTGCCTTCATTGCAATCAATAACAGCCCCTGCAGTATTCAAAAAGGGTCTACCAAGGATAATCGACATACTATCATCCTCGGGAATATCAAGAATAACAAAGTCCGTTAAAATAGTAACGTTTGCAACCACAACAGGCACATCCGCACAAATACCGACAGGTATAGCAGTTGATTTATCGGCCATTTGCAAAGATATTTCAGTAGGTGTCAACTTATTAAAATCAAGTCTACGATATAAAGAGAGAGGCATAACACTAACACCGGCTCCCAGATCACATAAAGCAGTTTTAACATAGTCTCTTTTAATGGAGCATGGTATAGTTGGTACTCCTGGATCTCCTAGTTTCTTAGGTATTCCACCTTTAAAAGTATAATTAGCAAGCATGGTGGAAATTTCAGCTTCCGGTATCTTTCTTTTATGAGTAACAATATCTTTCATATACTTAGCATAAGGATTCATTTTAAGCGTGTCAGTCAAACACATACACAAAAAGATAGGTCTAATCATTTCGGCAAAGCGCTCAAAGTCCTCATCATCCTTTTTCTTGGATGGTTTAGGAGGAAAAGGCATGGGTTTCTGAACCCATGGTTTTCTTTCCTTACCGTGCTTCCTAGCAACGAAATCTCTCTTATCATAACGTTGATTCTTTGATTGTGGGTTATCAAGATCAACAGCAGGTTCAATCTCTACATCATTATTGTCGGATCTGGGGTTCCGGCAAAACCCTTAAGGTTCGAACTCTGGGGTGCGCGCGAAGTCTTTCCCTCCTACCGATCTACGCCCTAGCTTGCTAAGATCTCGCGGACGAACTCGATGAACTCGCAACACAGAAAGATGCGATATTTATACTTGTTCGGGCCACCGTTGTGGTGTAATACCCTACTCCAGTGTGGTGGTGGTGGATTGCCTCTTGGGTTGATGAGGAACAGTACAAGGGGAAGAACAGCCTCCTGAGGTTGAGGTGTTCTTGTGCTCTGTGGACTAGTGGGTGAGAGCTCGATGAACTACCTGGTGCCCCTACTGTGGTGGCTAGCTCTACTTATATAGGCCCTGGTCCTCTCCCCAAGTATTGAGTGGGAAGGGAGCCAACAACGGCGGGCAAATTTGAAGGGGAACAGCTAGTACAAGCTATCCTGACAAAAGCATTCTTCACCTGCAAAAGGCTCTAGTGGTGACGCCGTCTTGGGCTCCACGGTGAGCTCCGTCTTGCCGTCCTTTTGGTCTTGGTCTCGTTGCACCAATATGGCAACCTTTGCCTAATGCTTCGGTACTCCTCGCCTGCGCTTGCCTCCTTAGCACCAAAGAGGAAACAAGGACGCTGCGCGCGCTGGCGCCCGCCTGGTGTCGATCGTCATGGCTCACGTCACGAAAGCCTCATGAGGTTTGCCCCGCCTTGATATCTCCGGTCCTCTTGAGCCTACCTGACTAGGTCACTCCTGAGGTGGTCTTGCGTCGTCCGCCTCGCGAGGGTCTTGGATGCTTTGTTGACGAAGGTGGGTCGTACGACCCGCTAACTTAGCCATGCCGTCGGCCGCAGGCAGGCAAGTCTGGGGACCCCCATTCCCAGAATGCCGACAGCAGCCCCCGGGCCCAAGGTGCGCTCGGGCTTGGCTTCGTGGCGAAGCCAAGGGTCAATTAGGGAGCACCGCGGGCCCCAAAAGCCCGCGGCCTCGGTTGACGCGTGGCGGTTGATTGGGCGTGGGCGTCTCCGCTTCCCCATGCTGCTTCGGCAACTGCTTGACTTGACAAGTCCCTGCAACATGCAAGGAAAACCATTTATACCTGTGATCGTGGGAGGTGTCGGTTGGCCTTCTTTTGCTATAAATGGGGAGGGGGCGGAACCCAAGTCACCCATCTCTTCCTTGGTCGCTTGCTTCTTCCTCCTTGCTCCACCGCTAGGAGTAATGGCGCCGCCGAAGAGGTTCTCCGCCGCGGAGAAGGGCAAAGCCCCTCGGGAGGGACCCGGCTCCCCGGCGCCCAAACGAGGACGTGGCCGTCCCCGCAAGCATGCCGCGACCCCCGCTGCGGCCCCCGGCTCTCGGGGCGGCGCCGCAGTGCGCGGCAGGGGCCGCTCCAGTCGCGGCAGTCCTGTTGACGAGAGCAGACGTGCCGTGGTTGCGCGACATCCCCGGCTGCGGTTCCACGCGTCAGAGGTGCTGCCGGAGTTCGTTGTTTGGTCGGAGGATTCGGCCAGCAGCTGGCTCCAGCTTCCCCGCTTCTTTGCCGACGAGCTGCTGGCCTCCAGTCCAGGCGGGCTCTGGCTGCAGGCAGACGGCTGCTGCAGCCGGGCTTCTTGGGTCACGGTCGAGGTCTCCGTCACGGGTAACATAGCTCTGGCCCGCGGTTGGCAGACGTTCGCCCGCGCGCGGCCTGGGCAAGCGGTGCACCCTCCACTTCAAGTTCGACAGCGACGCGACCCTCTTCGTGAGGGTGTTCGGGGAAGACGGTCGCCGCGCCGGATGCTGCCCCGAGGTGAGCGACGGCAAGGAGTTGCTCGACCTTGGCATTGGTCAGGACGAGGAGGAGAACGAGCCCACCGGCCGCGCCTTGTCTGGCTATGGCGGCTCCTCCCTTGGCGACAGCTCCAGCAGCGGCGGCCTTGATCAGCCGCCACGCCGCCGCGCCCGCTTCGAAGGTGGTAGCGGGTCATCTCGCCGCCGCGCATCGGTGAAGCGCGAGGAGGGGTCCGACTAGACCCGGGACGTCGTCGAGGCCCCGCCCCTGTCGGCTGCCGCAGGGGCGATCGCCGCTTTTGTTATGTTCTCCTTTTCCTTCCTGCATCGAAACGAAACCAGCATGGGCCCGGAGGGGCGTGTATCGAACCATAACTTATTAATAATTATGCTACGCTTGTTGTCTCAGTGTTGTGTGGCTATTTTGCGCAAAGACAACTTAGCCTGGTGCGTTCGGGGCGCCCTCCTCCTTACGAGACGTTTATTTCCTCGTGTCCGTCCTGACCTTGTGGTCTGCGATTGCTCAGGAACTGCAAAAATTTGTTAGGGAGCTTGCCAGGAGACTTGTCGTTCACCCAAGCCTTGACCCGATGCTTTGTATCGCGGTACCCGAGGGGCACAGACTAGGAGAGATGCGCCGGTTTTCGGGCTCGAATGAGGGTGGCTCGCGAGAAGGCATAGAGGAGAAAAACGCTCGCGAGGGCACCTGCCTAGCCCCCTCGCGAGGTATGCGAGTGAGAGAACACGAGTGAACCAGAGCCGGAAAATGGAGTAAGACGTGAGGGAATCAAATCAGCAAGGAACACCAAAGGCAAACTTCGATTAAGGAAAAACGAGCCAACTACGGAAAGCAAATGAAAAGCCCCGTCCGGCACCTAGTCTAGTCTTCAAGTCTTCTCACCAGCGCGGAGCTAAGTGCTACCACTAGGCGTGGGCGGGAGCCCCAGGGCCTGAGTCCGGCGCTCCTGAGACTCCGGGGCGTGTACAACCCCACTCATTATTACGTGAGAGTGTCACGGGCGGCGATTCTTCACAGGCACCGGGCCTTCTTCACAGGCTCTGGGCCTTTCTTCACAGGCTCTGGGCCTTGCTTCATGGGTAGAACTTCCGGAGGTGCTAGATGTTCCAGGCGTTCTGGATGGGCATCCCGTCTTGTGTCTCCAGGCGTGCTGCACCAGGCCTGGAGACATGGACGACCCTGAACGGGCCCTCCCACATGGGCGAAAGCTTGTGTAGCCCTTCCCTGGAGAGGACCCGCCTCAGGACGAGGTCGCCCACCTCGAGCATCCTGGAGCAGACGTTGCGGCAGTGGTATCGCCGCAGCGCTTGTTGGTACCTTGCCACCGTCAATGCAGCTTCGCGACGGTGTTGCTCCCCTAGCACGAGATCCATCCCCCGCGTGGCGTCCTGCTGCGTTTCGTCGAACGCCAGGACCCGCATGGAGCGATGCTTGACCTCATGAGGAAGGACTGCTTCAGCTCCGTAGACGAGGAAGAATGGAGTCTCGCCCGTTGGCTTGGTGGCGGTGGTGCGGATGGACCACAGCACGGACCGAAGCTCGTCGTGCCATCCCCTACCGCAAGCTTCTAGCTTCTTCTTGAAGGTCCTGGTCTTGAGGCCCCTCAGGACCTCCGCGTTGGCGCGTTCCGCCTGACCATTACTCCTGGGGTGCGCCACCGAAGCGTAGCAGATCTGAGTTCCAAGGTTAGCACAGTAGGTTTTGAAGAGGTTACTAGTAAACTGCGAGCCGTTATCTATGATGATGCGGTTGGGGACCCCAAAATGGCTCACGAGGCCTTGATGAACTTGACAGCAGAGCCGGCCGGGATGGTACGCACGGCTTCCACTTCCACCCACTTGGTGAACTTGTCGATGGCGACGTAGAGATAGCGGTAGCCCCCTGGCGCCCGAGGGAACGGGCCTAAGATGTCCAGCCCCCAGACCGCGAACGGCCATGTGAGCGGGATGGTCTGGAGGCCCTGAGCTGGCTGGTGGATTTGCTTGGTGTGGAATTGGCAAGCTTCGCAGGACTTCACCAGCTCGGCTGCATCGTTGAGTGCTGTAGGCCAGTAGAATCCACTGCGGAACACCTTGCCGACGAGGGTCCGTGACGACGAGTGGTGCCCGCAGTCCCCGCCGTGTATGTCAATCAACAACTCCCTTCCTTGATCACTGGAGATGCAGCGCAGCGTGACATCGTTTGGTCGTTTCCTGTACAACTCACCGTCTTGGATACAGTATGCCGTGGCCTGCCGGGCCACGCGCTTTGCATCCTCTTCCTTCTCCGGCAGCGTCCCTTGCATCAGGTACTCCTTGAATTCCTTGGTCCAGCATTCCTCCCGAGGCCCGATCACCAAGACCAGCCGAGCTCCTGAGGTTGGGCCACAGGCTGGGGCTCCCATGGCTGGAGGCTGTGGGAGCTCCTCCTGAGGCTGAGTCATGCTTGAAAGTGGCGGTGTAGCTGATGGCTTGAAGAGCCGCTCCTCAAAGATGCCGGGCTCTTGCGGTTGCCGCTCGAATGCTCTCCTAGTGATGTCATCGGCTTCTTTGTTGGTGCCCCGGGGCACGTGCTGCAGCTCCAGGCCCGAGAACCGCTTCTCCATCTTACACACCTCCTCTAGGTATGCCTCCATGTGCTCGTCCTTTGGCTCGTATACCTTGTTGGAGAAGTTGACGAGGAGTTGCGAGTCGCCTCTGACGGTAAGGCGCTTCACCCCTAGAGCCGCAGCAGCCTTCAGGCCAGTTATGAGGCCTTCGTATTCCGCAATATTGTTGGAGACCTTCTCGCCGTGCTGAAAGCAGAGTTGCATGGCATAGTAGAGCTTGTCCTGAGAGGGCGAAATGAGCACTGCTCCAGCCCCCGCGCCCTGGTGCGCGAAGGCGCCATCGAAATACATGACCCAGCCGTCTGGAGCCTAGCTCCCTAGTGAGGTGGATTGGTCTTTGCCTTCTTCATGCGTCGGGGCATCCGTCCATTCTGCCACAAAATCAGCAAGTGCGGCCCCCTTGATGACCCTGGTCATGCTGAACTCCAACTGGAATGCTTGCAACTCGATGTTCCACTCAGCGACCCTTCCAGCTGAGTTGGGGCTCCTGGGCAACCTCTCCAATGGGTAGGCTGAGACGACCTTGATGGGGTGGCCCTGGTAGTAGTGTTGCAGCTTGCGTGAGGCTACCAAGAGTGCGAGCAGGAGTTTCTGAGGCATGGGGTAGCATGCCCTCGCGTCCCATAGCACGGTACTGACGAAGTACACCGGGTGTTCGACGAGAGCTGGCACACTGTCGAGGCCCGGGTCCTGTGGAGATTGGGCCATCTCCCGAGGTGGAGGGGTTCCTGAGACCTGACTGTCTTCAGGAGTTTCGGCGATGTTGTCCTGCCGAGCTTGGTCTTCTACCGCGGAGGCCCTTGCTGCGCCTTCCTGACCCTGCACCACTTTAGCTCCATCTTCTCGTAGCGCGCCCCTTGCTTGGCGCTCCTCCTGAACCGCCACTAGCGCCGCGCTGGCGGAGTACGGGTGGTGGCAAGGTAGAGCACTAGGGGCTCGAGAGGCCGTGGTGCCACCATCACCGGCGGGCTGGTAAGGTATTTCTTGAGGTCTTGGAAGGCTTGGTCGGCCTCCGGGGTCCACTCGAACGGGCCCTTCTTCTTCATGAGCTTGAAGAAGGGTGAGGCGCACTCCCCTAGCTCAGAGATGAAACGCCCCAATGCGGTCACCCGTCCCGCTAGCTTCTGCATCTCTTTGAGGGTCTGTGGTGGGCTTATGTCCTCGATGGCCTTGATCTTCTCCGGGTTTGCCTCAATCCCCCTGTGTGATACGAGGAATCCTAGCAGCTTGCCGGAGGGGACGCCGAACACACACTTCTCCGGGTTGAGCCTTATGTTCACCTGGCACAGGCTCTCGAAGGTCTCCTCCAAGTCTTGGATCAATGTTCTCGCCTCGCGAGACTTTACCACTATGTCATCGACATAGGGCTCTGTGTTTCTCCTGAGCTGCTTCCCCAGGGCGATGTGCATCAGCCGCTGAAAAGTTGCGCCCTCATTGCGCAGCCCGAAGGGCATGCAGGTGTAGCAGTACACCCCACATGGTGTCAGGAAGGCTGTCTTCTCCACACTTTCCACCGCCATCTTGATCTGATCATACCCTGAGAACGCATCCAGGAAGCACAGCAGGTCGCACTCGGCGGTGGAGTCGACGATCTGGTCGATGCGCGGGAGCGAGAACGTATCTTGGGGGCAGGCTTTATTAAGGTGGTGAAGTCGACGCACATCCGTTCCTTCCCGCCTTTCTTTGGCACTACGACGGGGTTCGCCAGCCATTCGGGATATCGAACTTCGCGAATGGCACCCGCCGCCTCCAGCTTGTGGGTCTCCTGGACGATGAAGGCCTGCTTCTCAATGGACTGCCGTCTTGCTCGCTGCTTCACAGGGCTTATGTTTGGGCATACCCTTAGATGATGCTGAATCACCTCCCTCGGGACCCCTACCATCTGCCACGCGAATATCTCCTTGTTTGCGCGCAAGAACCTCACCAGTGCCTCCTCTTGACCCGGGTCGAGGCTGGCGCCTATGGTAAAGGTGGCTCCCGAAGATCCGTCCTCGTTGACCGGCACCTGCTTGGTTTCCGCCTTGTCTTGTGTGAACAACTGCTTCTTCTTGGTAGGCGCGGCCTCTTTGGCCTTGGGGGTACCGGCGCCGGCGGGCTGCGCTGCCGCCGCGGTCTTGAAGGCAAGCCTGAGTGTCGCCACGGCCTCCTTGGTGTCCCCCTTGATGGTGAGGACGCCTCTGCTCCCAGTCATCTTCATGAGGTTGTAGGCCGGGTGAGTCGCCGCCATTAACTGAGCGAGAGCTAGGTACCCGAGGATGGCGTTGTACGGGAGACCGATGCGGGCGATGTCAAAGTCAACAGCTCGGTGCGGTAGTCGTCGTGTGTGCCGAAGGTGACGGGGAGATGGATCTGCCCCAGAGAGTGGGCAGCTCCTCCACCAACTCCCGAGAAGGGCTTGCTGAGGTCGAGCCGCTCGAGCGGCACGTGAAGAAGGCCGAAGGATTCTACGGAGAGCAAGTTGAGGCCGGCACCACCATCGATGAGGGTCTTGGTAACAACCACGTTGCAGATGGTGGGCGTGCAAAGCATTGGGAGCATGCCCGAGCCGGCGGTGGAGTCGGGGTGGTCTTCTGAGCCGAAAGTAAGGTCGGCCTCTGGCACGGCCCAACCTGGCGGAGCCCCCGGGCACTTGGAGGCAGCCCCAATCTGAAGGCGGTGCTTGAGAGCCGCCCAGCAGGGCCGCGACTGCGTGGTGCACCGGCACCGCGTAGCGAGCATCGAAGAGGTCGCGGAGCTCCCCCCAGGACGTCACCGTGGATCCAGGGAGGTTGAGCAGCCAAGCGCGCGGCTCACCGGCGAGGGCCATGGGGAACCAGTTGGCCATGATCTTGTCGTCGCCTCCGACCTTGAGGACAGCCTCCTCGTACGCTAGCAGGAACGGCGACGGGTCTGCTGTGCCGTCGTAACGCGGTGGCATCTCTGGCTTGAACTTGGTCGGCTACCGTACCCGCCGTAGGGCGGGGGCCAGGGCTCGGTACCCAGATGCCCCGCTGTCGATGCTGGCCGCGGGAGTGGATGGCGGGGCACCTGCCATGGGGGTGAAGTGCGACGGTGCGGGGCGTAGGCTGGTGGAGAGGAGCTATGGCGCACCCCTACCTGGCGCGCCAAATGTCGGATGTGGGGTTCCGACAAAACCCTTAAGGTTCGAACTCTGGGGTGCGCGCGGAGTCTTTCCCTCCTACCGATCTACGCCCTAGCTTGCTAAGATCTCGCGGACGAACTCGACGAACTCGCAACACAGAAAGACGCGAGATTTATACTGGTTCGGGCCAACATTGTGGTGTAATACCCTACTCCAGTGTGGTGGTGGTGGATTGCCTCTTGGGCTGATGAGGAACAGTACAAGGGGAAGAACAGCCTCCTGAGGTTGAGGTGTTCTTGTGCTCTGTGGACTAGTGGGTGAGAGCTCGATGAACTACCTGGTGCCCCCTACTGTGGTGGCTAGCTCTACTTATATAGCCCTGGTCCTCTCCCCAAATATTACACGGAAAGGGAGCCAACAACGGCGGACAAATTTGAAGGGGAACAGCTAGTACAAGCTATCCTGACAAAAGCGGTCTTCGCCTGCAAAAGGCTCTGGTGGTGACGCCGTCTTGGGCTCCACGGTGACCTCCGTCTTGCCGTCCTTCTGGTCTTGGTCTCGTTGCACCGATATGGCAACCTTTGCCTGATGCCTCGGTACTCCTCGCCTGCGCTTGCCTCCTTAGCACCAAAGAGGAAACAAGGACGCTGCGCGCGCTGGCGCCCGCCTGGTGTCGATCGTCATGGCTCACGTCACGAAAGCCTCGTGAGGTTTGTCCCGCCTTGATATCTCCGCTCCTCGTGAGCCTGCCTGACTAGGCCACTCCTGAGGTGGTCTTGCGTCGTCCGCCTCGCGAGGCTTGGCCCCTCGCGAGGGTCTTGGATGCTTTGTTGACGAAGGTGGGCCGTACGGCCCGCTAACTTAGCCATGCTGTGGGCTGCAGGCAGGCAAGTCTGGGGACCCCTAAATTATTATCGCTAGGTTGAGCATGAACATCATCATTAACATTATCACTAGGTTCATGTTCATCACCAGATTGTGTTTCAGCATCAGAAATAGAAATATCATTGGGATTCTGAGGTGTGTCCACAACAGGTTCACTAGAAGCATCCAAAGTCCTATCAATTTTCTTTTCCTTCTTTTTCGAAGGACTAGGTGCATCAATATTAGTTCTCTGAGAATCTTGCTCAACTCTCTTAGGGTGGCACTCTGGATACAAAGGTTCCTGAGTCATTTTACCCCCTCTAGTCATAACTCTAACAACATTATCATTTTCTTGTTATTTAATTCATTGAGGGAGTCGTTTTGAGTTTTAAGCACTTGTTCTACCTGAGTGGTAACAATAGAAGCATGTTTACTAATTAGTTTAATGTCACCTTTAACTCTACACATATAATCACTCAAGTGTTCAATCATATAAGCATTACGTTTCAATTGTCTACCAACATAAGCATTGAAGTTTTCTTGTTTAACAATAAAATTATCAAACTCATCCAAGCATTGGCTAGCATACTTAGTAGATGGGATTTCACCCTTATCAAATCTATAGAGATAATTCACCTCCACTACCTGTGTCGGGTTATCAAGACCATGTATTTCTTCAATAGGTGGTAAATTCTTAACATCTTCAACTTTAATACCCTTTTCTTTCATACATTTCTTTGCCTCTTGCATATCTTCAGGACCGAGAAATAGAATACCCCTTTTCTTTGGAGTTGGGTTAGGAGTTGGTTCAGGAAGTGTCCAATCATTATCATTACTCAATATATTATTCAATAGCAATTCAGCTTGCTCGATAGTTCTTTCCCTGAAAACACAACCAACACAACTATCCAGGTGGTCTCTGGAAGCATCGGTTAGTCCATTATAGAAGATATAAAGTATCTCATTTTTCTTGAGAGGATGATCAGGCAAAGCATTAAGTAATCGAAGAAGCCTCCCCCAAGCTTGTGGGAGACTCTCTTCTTCAATTTGCACAAAATTATATATTTCCCTTAAACCAGCTTGTTTCTTATGAGCGGGGAAATATTTAGCAGAGAAGTAATAAATCATATCCTTGGGACTACACACACAACCAGGAGTAAGAGAATTAAACCATGTTTTAGAATCACCCTTTGCTGAGAACGGAAATAACTTAAGGATATAGTAGTAACGAATTTTTTCCTCATGAGTGAATAGGGTGGCTATATCATTCAATTTATTAAGATGTGCCACAACAGTTTCAGATTCATAGCCATAAAAAGGATCAGATTCAACCAAAGTAATTAACTCAGGATCGACAGAGAAATCATAATCCTTATCATAAATACAGATAGGTGAAGTAGCAAAGCAGGGTCATATTTCATTCTAGCATTCAAAGATTTTTCTTTCAACTTAGCTAATAGTTTCTTAAGATCACATCTATCTTTGCAAGCAAAAAAGTCTCTAGCAGTTTCTTCATCCATAACATAACCCTCAGGCACATCAGGCAATTCATATCTAGGGGGAGAATCTTCATCATCACTTTCATCAATATTATCAGTTTCAATAATTTTATTCTCTCTAACCCTAGCAAGTTGTTCATCAAGAAATTCCCCTAATGGCACAATATTATCAAGCGTAGAAGTAGTTTCATCATAAGTATCATGCAAGCAGAAGTGGCATCATCAATAACATGCGACATATTAGAATCAATATCAGGAGTAGGTGTCGCAAGTCTACTCATAATAGAAGGTGAATCAAGTGGAGAGCTAGATGGCAGATTTTTACCTCCCCTCGTAGTTGAGGGATAAATCTTGGTTTTTTCATCTTTCAAGTTCCTCATAGTGATCAACAGATGTAAATCCCAATTGAATCAAAGAATACAGCTATGCTCCCCGGCAACGGCGCCAGAAAATAGTCTTGATAACCCACGAGTATAGGGGATCGCAACAGTTTTCGAGGGTAGAGTATTCAACCCAAATTTATTGATTCGACACAAGGGGGGCCAAATAATATTCTCAAGTATTAGCAGCCGAGTTGTCAATTCAACCACACGTGGAAGACTTAATATCTGCAGCAATGTATTTAGTAGCAAAGTAGTATGGAAGTAACGGTAACAGTGGCAAAAGCAACAGTAGCAGTTTTGTAGTAATTGTAACAGTGGCAACAGAAAAGTAACTAAGCAAAGATCAATATGTGAAAAGCTCGTAGGCAATGGATCAATGATGGATAATTATGTCGGATGCGATTCCTCATGCAACAGTTATAACATAGGGTGACACAGAACTAGCTCCAGTTCATCAATGTAATGTAGGCATGTATTCCGAATATAGTCATACATGCTTATGGAAAAGAACTTGCATGACATCTTTTGTCCTACCCTCCCGTGGCAGTGGGGTCCTATTGGAAACTAAGGGATATTAAGGCCTCCTTTTAATACAGTACTGGACCAAAGCATTAACACTTAGTGAATACATGAACTCCTCAAACAACGGTCATCACCGGGAGTGGTCCTGATTTTTGTCACTTCGGGGTTGCCGGATCATAACACATAGTAGGTGACTATTGACTTGCAAGATCGGATCAAGAACTCACATATATTCATGAAATCATAATAGATTCAGATCTGAATTCATGGCACTCTAGTGACAAGCATTAAGCATAGCAAAGTCATAGCAACATCAATCTTAGAATATAATGGATACTAGGGATTAAACCCTAACAAAACTAACTCGATTACATGATAAATTTCATCCAACCCATCACCGTCCAGCAAGCCTACGATGGGATTACTCACGCATGGCGGCGAGCATCATGAAATTCGTGATGGACGATGGTTGATGATGACAACGGCGACGGAGTCCCGTCTCCGGAGCCCCGAACGGACTCCAGATCAGCCCTCCCGAGAGAGATTTGGGCTTGGCGGCGGCTCCGTATCGTAAAACGCGATGAATCCTTCTCTCTATTTTTTTCTCCCCGAACGTGAATATATGGAGTTGGAGTTGAGGTCGATGGAGTCTCAGGGGGCCCACGAGGCAAGGGGCGCGCCCCAGGGGGGTGGGCGCGCCCTCCACCCTCGTGGACAGGTTGTGGGCCCACTGATGGTTATTCTTTCGCCAGTATTTTTTATAAATTCCAAAATTATTCTCCATGAAGTTTCTGGTCATTCCGAGAACTTTTATTTCTCCACAAAAATAACACGATGGCAATTCTGCTAAAACAACGTCAGTCTGGGTTAGTTCCATTCAAATCATGCAAGTTAGAGTCCAAAACAAGGACAAAAAGTGGTTGGAAAAGTAGATACGTTGGAGACGTATCAGTACACATCCCAGTATTACGACAAAGTGCATCTCAACCCTCTTCCAATAATCCAGACAAATCCTGCTTTTTCTTCCCAGGTCCAACCCCAAGAGCTCTAAACAATGGCAAGCGACGCAGGATCCTCAAGGTGACCCTATGGCCCCATCAAGGGCGACTGGGGGATATGCTTCCTCACGTGTCTCCAACTGGAGCGCCTAGCCACCCAAGGCTATCTGCCTTTCAAATCTGGACTCCACTAGCCCAGGATTAACATCCATGAATGGGCAAGCGCATGTAGAAAGTCACCCTACCCCACACGGGGACAAACGGGTATGCTTCGTTCCCTTCCTCTTACGTGGCCTAGGATTCCCCATCCATCCTTTCTTCGGGGTCTTCTTGAATTCTATGGGCTACAATTCCACCACCTGACCCCCAACTCAATTCTTCATATAGATGGGTTTGTTGCCCTTTATGAAATGCAACTCAGATGCAAGGCGCATTTTGGGCTGTGGTGGAGGTATTTTTGCATAGTGCCCTGCTCCCCAACTGGGAAGCTATATGAAGTGGGTTCAGCCGAGGTCTGCCGAATTGACGGGAGTGACTACCCATTGGGTACCCCTCGAGAGGACACCGACATCTAGCCGCCCGATTGGTTTTACATAGACGATGTTCCGCTATACGACCTAGTTCGACCCAGGCTCCCAACATTCTCCTTGGAGCCCCCCGAAGAAGCGCTACAGCAGGAGACTGTGAAGTGTCGCTCAGGAGGACGATGCTAATGTAACCAGCCTAGCGGCTCAAGTGAAGCTGCTATCAAACATCGTCCTTACTATCATACACTACAAAAAAAGACACATCCGTGACATTTTGGGATGAACGAATTTTATGTCATGCTTATGACACTTCTATGACGATAATTGTGACAAAACCCGGTATCATCATAGATGTGGTGGGCTCCTACGTCTATGGCAAAAAGTCGTGACAGAAAATGGGCTTTTTGGGCGGGCCGGAGACGCAGCTGCATGACATTCTTTGGGCCGTCCACGACGGAAAATATCGGGGAGTTCCCGGTTACGGTGGGTGGTCGGGGGCCGAGCGACGCGCGTTTCTCTCGTACACGTATGCGCGTGGGTGCGAGGCGTTGGGCTCTAACTGAACCCGAGCGAGGCATTCACCTACTAACCTGAGCGATTGCACTCCAGGCTACGCATTATTGAACCCGAGCGATCGATCAATCTGGTTGTTAACTGAACCTGATCGAGCGATTCCTTCGCTACTGCTGCTAACTGAAGCCGATCGAACCTGCTGCCTCTTGATGAACAGTGAGCGTTGTTGGGGGGTTGGATGAACAGTTCCTAGTGGGGGTTGGATGAACAGGACCCTGTGGTAGTAGAGGTCGTTGCCGCTGGATGAACAGGACTCCGATCGAGCCGGTTGGGGGTGGATGAACAGGACCCCGTGAAGGGCTGGATGAACAACAGCCAGTGGAGGGCTGGTTGAACAGTAGCCGGTGGAGGGCTGGATGAACAGTAGCCCATGGAGGGGTGGTTGAACAGGACCCCGTGGAGAGGGCAGGTTGAACAGTAGCTGGTGCAGGAGCGGTGGAGGCTGGATGAACAGGAGCCCGTGGATGAACAGTAGCTGGTGGAGGCAGGAGGGAGACACCGTGGATGAACAGTCGCAGGCGGAGGCTGGAGGAGGTCAACGGTGGAAGAACGGTAGCCCGTGGAGGCTGGAGCGAGGCAGTAGACGGTGGATGAACAGTAGCCCGTGGAGTCCCATTTTGCGGTATGCCATACCCCTCCCGATGAACAGGACCCCCGTTTCGACCGTAGCGCTCCAACACAAGTCTGTTTCCTCCGTTTTCTTGTATGCCACACCCTCCCGATCAACAGGACCCCGTTTCGACCGTAGAAGGTCAAAGAGAAGTCCTTTTCCTCCGTTTTGCGGTACGCCACACCCCTCCCGTTGAAGAGAATCCCGTTTCGACCATAGGCGGTCGAACACAAGGCCGTTTCCTCCGTTCTGCGGTACGCCAGGCCTCGTTTCGGCTGTTCCGTCCAAGCCGGCTAGCTTCCGATGAACACGACGCATTCCGTTGCCTCCCGATGAACACGTCGACGCAGTTTCTCCGTTCCGACTCAGTCGGTTGGCTGCCGATGAACAGGACGTCATCGCTGCCTCTCCATGTACCTGAGCCCTAGCCGGACGTATGCACAAGTAGGCATTCGAGACCCCGCCCATATGTATGTACGTGGCCATATTTACTTTCTTGCACCCTGGTTGTACGTACGTGTACACGATATTAACGGGACCGCGTGACATGCTACATGCGCGCCTCTACTACGACACGCGCCCTTCCTTACTCAGCACGGTTCATCGTTGTAGCCTGCAGACAGATCAATCGTATGTACGTACACGTTTGCGACCAGCATGACAACGCTACGTATGCTTCGACCAGGTGGGTCCCGACTGTTAGGGAGGATAAGGAGGCACTTCCTTGCGTGCAAAGATGTAGCTGGTGGGTCCCAGAAGACGGGGGGATTTTTTTTCGAAATACGGTGGCCCGTCCGATGGGGCTGTGCTGTCAGGTGGACGAATCATTAGTTTGTGCGTAATAAGGTTGCACTTCCTTCCTGCGGCCGTGGACCCAGCTGTCAGCCTCTCCACGTATAGTACTCTTCCGATGGAAGTCGTTGCTTGACCACATTGACCACGGCGTGCCGAGAGCACCAAGGCGGTGGACGACGGCGAGGCCAAAGAAGGGGACGAAGCGGAGCTGGGGAAGACGCGGCAGTGGATGCCCACGCGGAGAGGAGTATGAGGGTTCACTAGTTCATCTGCGGTGTGAGGCTGCCGTCACCGCAGAATAACAGGGGGTGTGGATGAGTAGAGGGATGGCCTAGCCGGCGGTGGGAGTAGTAGGGGGTGGTGAGGCCTCCGCGGCAGCACAGCCGGCCCCGGGAGGCAGGAGCAGGCAGCACGACCGGCGCTGGTTTGGGCGGCTGGAGGAAGAAGACCAGAGATTGAAGAAGCACTACGGCCGTTGGATGGACATTGTACGGTCAATGGAGCTAGAATCGTTCATATTGACTAAGTTGACAAAGCCCTCAGTCCGCGTCAACTTAGTAGGCCCACAAGTCAGCCTCCCACTAATGTGGGTCCCAGCTAGCAGGGGGAGTATTCATTTTTTGTGCCTAATAAGGAGGCACTTCCTTGTGTGTGAAGATATAGCTGGTGGGTCTGAGCTGACAGCGAGGAAACATTTTTTTCACGAAATAAAGAGGCCCTTCCGATGGGTCCCAGCTGTCAGGTGGAGGAATCATTATTTTGCACGTAATAAGGAGGCATTTCCTTGTGTGCGGCCATGGACCCAGCTGTCAGCCTCTCCACATACAGTCCACTTCCGATGGATGTCGTTCTTTTACCACGGCGCGCCGAGAGCACCTGGGCGGTGGACGACGGCGAGGCCTAGGAAGGGAACCACACGGAGCCGGGGAGGACTCGGCAGTGGTCGCCCACGCGGTGGGGAGTATGAGGGTTTACTGGTTCAGCTGCCGTCGTCGGAAAATAACAAGAGGTGTGGGTGAGTAGAGGAATGCCCTGGCCAGCGATGGAGTATGGTGGGGCGGTGCGGCAGCACAGCCGGCCACGGGAGGCGGGAGGAGGCAGTCCCACCGGCGCTGGTTCGGGCTGCTGGAGCAAGAAGATCAGATATTGAAGAAGCAGCACAGCCGTTGGATTAAGATCCAATGGTCACTGCTGCTAGAATCATTTGTGGACTAAGTTGCCAAAGCCTTTCGTACACATCAACCTAGTAGACCCACAAGTCAGCCTCCAAATCTATACCAAATAGCATACAGCCCGAAATTTCTAGCCAGATTCAAATTAATTTGAAAACTAAACATACCTTAATTTAAATCCAATGAAATTTACCTACACAAAAACAATGAAATTTAAAATATTAAAATCCGAAAAGAAAAATTATTTTGGAACTAATTGCCTGTTTGTTGTATTTTTTCATTTTACAGCCCATTTATTATTACTTATAGCCCATTTCTTATTACTTATAGCCCATTTTCTGGGCAAGCCCGAATGCATCCCTCCTTGTCTTGAAAGATTTCCGGCCTAGCAGGGCATAGAAAAGCAAGTAGGCCTACGTTGGTTATTTTGCAAAAAAAAGCTGGGCTAGCCATTTTCAGAAAGGAAAAAACAAACTGGGCTGGTCATGTGGTAAACATATGAAATAAAAGCCTGGGCTAGATGGGCCACAGCTCTCGCACAACCCAGTTGATACCCTTCTCCGTCCCAAAAAAAACTGTGTGTGCTGCTGGGTCCCTACTGTCATCCTCACCATGTGCAGTCATCTCTTATTCCTCTCGGTTGTTGACCATGTTGACAACATCGGAGGGCGGCGCCGCGGTGACCGAACCAAGGCAGAGGACGATGGTGAGGCCTCATATGGGAACGAACAGGAGCCGGGGAAGATGCGCAAAGATTTAGGGTGCGATGTGGCCACGATGCATGCACGGTAGCAAAGCCAACCGTGGGAGGCGGGAGCAGGCGGTCCCGCCGGCGCTGGTTTGGCTTTGGTGGCTGGATAAAGAGGAGACTGAAGAAACACGATAGACGTTGAATGTTTACCCAACGGTAAAGGTTGGCACAATCGTTTGTTGACTAAGCCGACAACCAGTAGCATACATTTTTATATATATGAAGAAAAGAAAAACTAGGCTCGTTCGCCTGATAACATTCCTGAAAATGCGACCATTCAATCTTGCGTCGCAACTAAAACTGCGAGGAAAATGCGTTTGTCTGCCTTCCTCCACCCAGGGAACGTTTGCCACTTAAGTGACTAGCACCTTGGTTTTCAACCGAGAGGCCTTGGGTTCGAGTTCTAGGAACTCTCAATTTTGTGCTCCTTCCTTCCTCGAAAAAAACAAAGAAAGTCAAAGACTTGAGAAGGCGTACAGAACAAGCTAGTGTACCAGTAAAGAGACATTGCTGAGTTTTAGAACCACATGTGGTGGTGTGCTGGAGGAGTACCTGCATTTCCTAGCCATCCCTATTCTCATATATTACAAAATCATACGGAGTAGAATCTAATTTTGTTTGCCATGCAATGTTGCAGATCTATCATACATCTCCTGTCATTTATTTTTCAGTCACCTGCTATCCGCTACTTTTACAGTGCACTAGTTCTGCACACACTTCACCCATACTCTCACTATTGTGTTTTTATGCAAGGGTATTTCAGACTCTGCCTTGACAGAAGCACAAAAGAAAAGAGAGAAGTCGCTCCTGCTTGCTTTGCGGGCAGGCAAGACATGTGTCCACGCTTTAAAGGTTGGATGTTCAACAGATGGAGACGGTAAATGTAGCTCTGGAGTTGATGATCTCGCTCGCCATGAACCACCATCCCAGGTGCTTGCTTTAACTTCACGGTGTCATATGTGGTTGCATGTTGCATATGGTGTCTAGCTTGTATTCGAAAGGCCGAAGTCGGTCTTTATTAAGATAAGGAAAGATATTTTTTACATGAACCACCATCCCGGGAGCACCTGAAGACAAATAGCTACTCAGGTAACTGGGCGGGCCAGTGACAAGCCCAGCACAGACATGCATCACCTGGAAGCCACGATGGTGGCGAAGCAGCCCGCCTCCCACCAGGCTCTCAGGTCCTAATGATCATGCTCAGCACTCCAGCCGGATGTCTAGCTTGTATTGCTTCCAATTTGGTTAAATTGCATCTGCTTAGCTCACACATTATACCTTTGAATATGACATGCCTTCCTGTTTTTGGTACATACTAGTACATCTGTCTATTAACCATGTTCTTACATCAAACAAATGTTCTTGTGTATCCCTCATCAATCACTTACGATGAAACAGTCACCCCAACGGGTTACTGTGACAAAATACGCTCTTCTAAAGTTTGCAGCATCAGCCTCCCCACACGATTCTCAAGAAACATCAAGGCTAGATGAAGATCGTGAACTTAGCTCTGTAGTTGATGACCGCATTTCCCCTACACCAGCATCGCAGGTGCTTGCCAGCGTGATAAGTTGTTGCATGTTGCATATGGTGTCTAGATTGTAATTCTTCCAATCTGGTTAAATTGCATGTGCTATTCTGCTTAGTTTATACATTATACCTATTAATCTTACATGCCTTCCTGTTTTTAGTACATAGTAGATCTATCTATTAAGCATGTCCTTGCATAAAACTATTGTTTTTTTGTATCCCCAATCAATCAATATGACGACACCTTTAGTATATGCAGTGTGATATTAGTTGCATCTTTCATATGATTTATAGCATGCGCTGCTTCTAATTTGTTGAAACGCCATTTATGATGGGACAATTTTAACTTGGCAGAGTCATATTGGTTGCATCTTTCATGTGGTGTCTAGCTTGCATTGCTTCTTATTTGTTGAAATGGCTTCTGCTTAGTTTACACAAACAGTTGTGAATATGCCATGTCGTCCTATTTTTCGTACATATTCCATCCTGGTATCATGTGTTTGCCTTACATCAAAGTAGTGATTGTCAGTATCATGCACGAATGAGTTCTGAAGAGTGAATTTTATTTCTTTTTCTTGTCGGTTTTACTTGACAATTCAAAATCAATAAAGCGGAAGGAAATTAGCAAGGCAACGGATAAAGGTGCTCCTTCCAAACGGAGGGCCTCTAAAGATTCTACTCCGCCACCCCCCAAGAAGATTTGCAGGACAACACATGCATAGACACTCAACACAGCTGTGTTGATGATGAGCACGTCTCCCCTAGTGCACCATCACAGGTGCTCCCTCTAACTTGGCACTGTTATATGTGGTTGCATGTTATGTATGATGTCTAGCTTGTATTGCTTCTAATTTTGTTGAATTCCATCTGCTTACTTTACACATTATACTTGTGAATAAGACACGTGTTCCTATTTCTAGAACATACAATATATGTCTATCACACCATGTTCTTACATCAAAGTACTACTGTTGTGTAACCTGCAACAATCACTTATTATAAGGCACGTTTGACTTGGGAGTGTGATATAGGTTACATCTCGCATCCTTTTCTAGCTTGTACTACTTCTAATTTGTTGAAATGGCACTTATGACGAGACAATTTTAACTTGGTAGAGTGATATTCGTTGCATCTTTCATATGGTGTCTAGCTTTCATTGTTCTAATTTGTTGAAATGCCTTCTACTTAGTTTACACATCATAGATGTGAATATGCAATGATGTCCTTTTTCTCTTACACATTCAATCGTCCGATCATGCGGCCGCCTTACATTAAAGTAGTGCTCATCAGCATCCTGCATCAATGAGTTTTGAAAAGCGAATTTTTATTCATTTTTCTTGTCGGTTTGACTTGACAAGGCAATACAATTAAGAAAGAGGAAGGAAAAAAATAAGGTAGGGCTGATGGCGGTCTTCCAGCGAAACCGGCATCCCAGGTGCTTTCTCTATCTTGGCAGTGTGATATTGTCTTGCATGTTGCATACGGTGTCTAGCTTGCATTGCTTCTTATTTGTTGAAATGGCTTCTGCTTAGTTTACACAAGCAGTTGTGAATATGCCATGCCGTCCTATTTTTCGTACATATTCCATCCTGGTATCATTTGTTTGCCTTACATCTCGCGTTCTTTTCTAGCTTGTACAACTTCTAATGTTGAAATTGCACTTATGACGAGACAGTTTTAACATGGTAGAGTGATATTCGTTGCATCTTTCATATGGTGTCTAGCTTTCATTGCTTCTAATTTGTTGAAATGCCTTCTACTTAGTTTACACATCATAAGCTGTGAATATGCAATGCTGTGAATATGCAATGACACTAATGACGAGAGACCTTTAACTTGGTAGTGTGATGTTGTTTGCATCTTGCATATGATTTATTTCTTGTACTGCTTCACATTTGTTTAAATGCCAGTTATGAAGAGACACTGTTAACTTGGTAGAGCGATATTTTTAGCATCTTTCTTATGGTGTCCACCTTCTATTGCATTGCTTCTAATTTAGTGAAATGTCTTCTGCTTAGTTTACACATCATAGTTCTGATTATCTCATGTTGTCCTGTTTTTCGTACATATTACCACTACTGCAGGATGCTGCTAACGCGACACTACGATCAGAGACCCTTCGACGAAACTGTGTGCGATGCCATAATCGCAAACGGTGGTGTAAAGTAACCGTCAAAAAAGGTGCAAAACGTTTGCGACGGAGGATGCATCAAACACGGTTCAGATTTTAGTTGCGTGTGCGATGCAGGGCATACGGTTCAGCTCAATTAACTATTTGTGATGAGGAGGAACAAAAGAAACGGGCAGCCAGATGAAGGTGTGTGCGATGTACATCATACGGTTCACTCAGATGAACTGTTTGTGATTAGGCAACACAAAAGAAACGGTCAGCTTGATCAAGGTGTGTGCGATGTACAGCATACGGTTCACTCAGATGAACTTTTTGTGATTAGGCAAGAGAACAGAAATGGTTCAATATAACAAGATGTGTGTGATACGCGGCAAACAGGTCTGTAATCAGAAATGTGTGCGAAGACCGATAATAACACAGACGATTGCATCTAATAAGACGTATGTGATATGCTCTGTCTACACAACATCTATTGGCCATTGTGGGACAGGCGGTCATCCGGATACGCCATAAGGATGCGAAGAGGCATTCCTATCAGCAAGGACTAGCTGTTCCACCAGTAGGTCATGTAAGAAAACTATCAAGTTAAGTGTGCTCAGGCTGGAGCAGCCATCAGATGGGTGACTGGATGGGAAGTTGTGTTGATGTTAAATTACCTGAGGGAATGGGTCATTTCGGTCATTTGACCCATTCCCTTAGCTAATTTAACCTCGAGGTCCTTGTTTTTTTTATTTTTTAACACATGTTAAAGAAGGTCTACCGCATTACTTTTTGACAATGTGCGATACGTGGCATATAGTTGATCCATCCGACCTGTTTGTGATGGAATAGACCGTTTGTGTTGTGGGCAAACGCTTGCTAGTATTGAACCGTTTGGGATTGATGAATTCATCACCGACGGGTTCCCTAGTGTGGTCCGTGTTCATCTGATCATCATCTACTTCTTGTGCTAGCTCGATGTTCCTTCTATGCTAAGTTTCCGTTAATTGATGGCGTTTTATGAACACGCCACCGTTTCCTCACCTGTTTCCCGCCACCCTGCTATATTGCGCATAGGCGGTGCGTGACGCACGGAGGCGACAAGCGCAGCCTGTAGAACATCCACCTTTTCCAAGCATGCCAACTGATACGTCTCCAACGTATCTATAATTTTTGATTGTTCCATGCTATTATATTATCCATCTAGGATGTTTTATATGCATTTATATGCTATTTCAATGATTTTTGGGACTAACCTATTAACCTAGAGCCCAGTGCCAGTTTCTGTTTCTTCCTTCTTTTTGAGTTTATAGAAAAGGATACCAAACGGAGTCCAATTGACGTGCCAATTTTTGATGATTTTTTATGGACCAAAAGAAACCCCCGGAGTAAAAGAATTGGGCCAGAAGAGTCCCGGGCCGTCCATGAGGGTGGGGGGCGCGCCCCTATCTCGTGGACGACTCGGAGACCCGCCTGACATCAGACCTACGCCAAAATTTCCTATAAATACATAAACCTGCGAAAAATAACCTAGATCGGGAGTTCCACCGCCGCAAGCCTCTGTAGCCACCAAAAACCAATCGGGACCCTGTTCCGGCACCCTGCCGGAGGGGGGATCCCTCACCGGTGGCCATCTTCATCATCCCGGCACTCTCCATGATGAGGAGGGAGTAGTTCACCCTCGGGGCTGAGGGTATGTACCAGTAGCTATGTGTTTGATCTCTCTCTCTCTCTCGTGTTCTTGATTCGGCACGATCTTGATGTATCGCGAGCTTTGCTATTATAGTTGGATCTTATGATGTTTCTCCCCCTCTACTCTCTTGTAATGGGTTGAGTTTTCCCTTTGAAGTTATCATATCGGATTGAGTCTTTAAGGATTTGAGAATACTTGATGTATGTCTTGCGTAAGATACCCGTGGTGACAATGGGGTATTCTATTGATTCACTTGATGTATGTTTTGGTGATCAACTTGCGGGTTCCGTGACCTTGGGAATCTATGCATAGGGGTTGGCACACGTTTACGTCTGGACTCTCTGGTAGAAACTTTGGGGCACTCTTTGATGTTCTATGTGTTGGTTGAATAGATGAATCTGAGGTTGTGTGATGCATATCATATAATCATACCCATGGATACTTGAGGTGACATTGGAGTATCTAGGGTGACATTAGGGTTTTGGTTGATTTGTGTCTTAAGGTATTATTCTAGTACAAACTCTATGATAGATTGAACGGAAAGAATAGCTTCGTGTTATTTTACTACAGACTCTTGAATAGATCGATCAGAAAGGATAACTTTGAGGTGGTTTCGTACCCTACAATAATTCTTCGTTTGTTCTCCGCTATTAGTGACTTTGGAGTGACTCTTTGTTGCATGTTGAGGGATAGTTATATGATCCAATTATGTTATTATTGTTGAGAGTACCTGCACTAGTGAAAGTATGAACCCTAGGCCTTGTTTCAACGCATTGAAATACCGTTTGTGCTCACTTTTATCATTAGTTACCTTGCTATTTTTATATTTTCATATTACAAACACCCATATCTACCATCCATATTGCACTTGTATCACCATCTCTTCACCGAACTAGTGCACCTATACAATTTACCATTGTATTGGGTGTGTTGGGGACACAAGAGACTCTTTGTTATTTGGTTGCAGGGTTATTTGAGAGAGACCATCTTCATCCTACGCCTCCCACAGATTGATAAACCTTAGGTCATCCACTTGAGGGAAATTTGCTACTGTCCTACAAACCTCTGCACTTGGAGGCCCAACAACGTCTACAAGAAGAAGGTTGCGTAGTAGACATCAAGCAGTTTCTGGCGCCGTTGCCGGGGAGGTGAGTGCTTGAAGGTATATCTTTAGATCTTGCAATTGAATCTTTTTGTTTCTTGTTTTATCACTAGTTTAGTCTATAAAAGAAAACTACAAAAAAATGGAATTAAGGTTGCCTCATATGCTTCATCTTTTTAATGTCTTCCGTGAAAATGATGGGAAGGAAACTTGTGCTCAAGTACTAGAAGAAGAATTACATAGAATGCTTGGCTTAAAATATGTGAATGATGAGCATGAGTGCAATGTTGTTAGTATGAATTATTTGAATACCCATGATGCTAATGATATGCAAAGCCACAAGCTTGGGGATGCTATGTTTGATGACGATGATATGTTTAGTCCCCCAAGTTTTGATGAGCAAATTTATTATGACGAAAGCATGCCTCCTATTTATGGTGATTATTGTGATGACATGTATGCTATAAAGAATAAAGATAACCATGAAAATTGTCATCATGATTTTAATTTTCAATTCGATTATGCTTCACATGATAGTTTTTTTGTTGAGTTTGCTCCCACTACTATCCATGAGAACAAATTTGCTTATGTGGAGAGTAATAAAATTTCTATGCAAGTAGATCATGAAAAGAATGCTTTATGTGCTGGTTATATGGTTGAATTAAATCATGATGCTACTGAAAATTATTATGAGGGAGGAACATATGCTTGTAGGAATTGCAATAATATCAAGTTTCCTCTCTATGTGTTGAAATTTTTGAAGTTATGCTTGTTTTGCCTTCCTATGCTAGTTGATTATTGTTCCCATAAGTTGTTTGCTCAAAAAATCCCGATGCATAGGAAGTGGGTTAGACTTAAATGTGTAGTCACATTATTCATGATGCTCTCTTTATGTTTCAATTCTTATCTTTTATGTGAGCATCATTGAAATCATCATGCCTAGCTAGGGGCGTTAAACGATAACGCTTGTTGGGAGGCAACCCAATTTTATTTTCGTTCTTTGCCTTTTGCTCCTGTTTAGTAATAAATAATTCATCTAGCCTCTGTTTATATGTGGTTTTATGTTTTAATTAGTGTTTTTGCCAAGTGGAACCTTTGGGAAGACTTGGGTGAAGTCTTTGCGATCTTGCTGTAAAAAATACAAACTTTTGTGCTCACGAGATTAGCTGCCATTTTTACTGGAGAGTGATTTTAGGTTGATTCTTTTTGCAGATGATTAATAGAAAAATTCCTCAGGTCCACCTCTTTATTTCAGAATTTTTGGAGTTACAGAAGTATTTGAATGATACAGATTACTACATACTGTTCTGCTTTTGACAGATTCTGTTTTCTATGTGTTGTTTGCTTATTTTGATGAATCTATGAGTAGTATCGGAGGGTATGAACCATAGAGAAGTTTGAATACAGTAGATATTACACTAATATGAATTTAGAATGACTTCAAAACAGTACCTAAGTGGTGATTTATTTTCTTATACTAACGGAGCTTACGAGTTTTCTTTTGAGTATTGTGTTGTGAAGTTTTCAAGTTTTCGGTCAAGTTTCGATGGACTATGGAATAAGGCGTGGCAAGAGCCTAAGATTGGGGATGCCCAAGGCACCCCAAGGTAATATTCAAGGACAACCAAGAGCCTAAGCTTGGGGATGCCCCGGAAGGCATCCCCTCTTTCGTCTTCGTTCATCGGTAACTTTACTTGGAGCTATATTTTTATTCACCACATGATGTGTGTTTTGCTTGGAGCGTCATTTTATTTTATTTTTTTGCTTGATGTTTGAATAAAATACCAAGATCTATAATTCTTAAATGTTATAGAGTCTTCACATAGTTACATAATAATTCGACTACTCATTGATCTTCACTTATATCTTTTGGAGTAGTTTGTCGTTTGCTCTAGTGCTTCACTTATATCTTTTTAGAGCACAGCGGTGGCTTTATTTTTAAGAAATAGATGAACTCTCATGCTTCACTTATATTATTTTGAGAATCTTTAGAACAGCATGGTAATTTGCTTGGGTTATAAAACTAGTCCTAATATGATAGGCATCCAAGAGGGATATAATAAAAACTTTCATATAAAGTGCATTGAATACTATGAGAAGTTTGATTCCTTATGATTGTTTGGAGATATGAAGATGGTGGTATTAGAGTCATGCTATTGAGTAGTTGTGAATTTGGGAGATACTTGTGTTAAAGTTTGTGATTCCCGTAGCATGCACGTATGGTGAACCGTTATGTGATGAAGTCGGAGCATGATTTATTTTTTGATTGTCTTCCTTATGAGTGGCGGTCGGGGACGAGCGATGGTCTTTTCCTACAATCTATCCCCCTAGGAGCATGTGCGTAGTAATTAGTTTTGATAACTAATAGATTTTTTCAATAAGCATGTGAGTTCTTTATGACTAATGTTGAGTCCATGGATTATACGCACTCTCACCCTTCCACCATTGCTAACCTCTCTTGTGCCGCGCAACTTTCGCCAGTACCATACACCCACCATTACCTTCCTCAAAACAGCCACCATACCTACCTGTTATGGCATTTCCATAGCCATTCCGAGATATATTGCCATGCAACTTTCCACCATTCTATTTATTATGACACGCTTCATCATTGTCATATTGCTTTGCATGATCATGTAGTTGACATCGTATTTTTGGCAAAGCCACCATTCATAATTCTTTCATACATGTCACTCTTGATTCATTGCACATCCCGGTACACCGCCGAGGCATTCATATAGAGTCATATTTTGTTCTAAGTATCGAGTTGCAATTCTTGAGTTGTAAGTAAATAAAAGTGTGATGGTCATCATTATTAGAGCATTGTCCCATGTGAGGAAAGGATGATGGAGACTATGATTCCCCCACAAGTCGGGATGAGACTCCGGACGAAAAAAAGAGAAAAAAAGGGCATAAAAAAAGAGAAGGCCCAAAAAAACAAACAAACAAAAGAAACAAAATGAGAGAAAAAGAGAGAAGGGGCAATGCTACTATCCTTTTACCACACTTGTGCTTCAAAGTAGCACCACGATCTTCGTGATAGAGAGTCTCCTATGTTGTCACTTTCATATACTAGTGGGAATCTTCATTATAGAACTTTGCTTGTATATTCCAATGATGGGCTTCCTCAAAATGCCCTAGGTGTTCGTGAGCAAGCGAGTTGGATGCACACCCACTTAGTTTCTTTTTGAGCTTTCATACACTTATAGCTCTAGTGCACCCGTTGCATGGCAATCACTCACATTGATATCTATTGACGGGCATCTCCATAGCCCGTTGATACGCCTAGTTGGTGTGAGACTGTCTTCTCCTTTTTGTCTTCTCCACAACCACAATTCTATTCCACCTATAATGCTATGTCCATGGCTCACGCTCATGTATTGCGTGAAGATTGAAAAAGTTTGAGAACATCAAAAGTATGAAACAATTGCTTGGCTTGTCATCGGGGTTGTGCATGATTTAAATATTTTGTGTGATGAAGATAGAGCATAGCCAGACTATATGATTTTGTAGGGATAGCTTGCTTTGGCCATGTTATTTTGAGAAGACATGATTGCTATGTTTTCATGTCAATATCAAACTTTTGTTTTGAATCTTATGGATCTGAATATTCTTGCCACAATAAAGAAGATTATATTGATAAATATGTTAGGTAGCATTCCACATCAAAAATTCTGTTTTTATCATTTACCTACTCGAGGACGAGCAGGAATTAAGCTTGGGGATGCTTGATACGTCTCCAACGTATCTATAATTTTTGATTGTTTCATGCTATTATATTATCGATCTAGGATGTTTTATATGCATTTATATGCTATTTTATATGATTTTTTGGACTAACCTATTAACCTAGAGCCCATTGCCATTGCCAGTTTCTGTTTTTTTCCTTGTTTTTGAGTTTTACAGAAAAGGAATACCAAACGGAGTCCAATTGACATGCCAATTTTTGATGATTTTTATGGACCAAAAGAAGCCCCTAGAGTAGAAGAGTTGGGCCAGAAGAGTCCCGAGCCATCCACGAGGGTGGGGAGCGCGCCGTACCCCCTAGGCGCGCCCCCCTATCTCGTGGACGACTCGGAGACCCCCCTGACGTGAGACCTACGCCAAAAATTCCTACAAATACAGAAACCTCCAGAAAATAACCTAGATCAGGAGTTCCGCCACCGCAAGCCTATGTAGCCACCAAAAACCAATCGCGACCCTGTTCCGGCACTCTACCGGAGGGGTGATCCCTCACCGGTGTCCATCTTCATCATCCCAGCGCTCTCAAAGATGAGGAGGGAGTAGCTCACCCTCGGGGCTAAGGGTATGTACCAGCAGCTATGTGTTTGATCTCTCTCTCTCTCTCGTGTTCTTGATTCGGCACGATCTTGATGTATCGCGAGCTTTGCTATTATAGTTGGATCTTATGATGTTTCTCCCCCTCTACTCTCTTGTAATGGATTGAGTTTTCCCTTTGAAGTTATCTTATCGGATTGAGTCTTTAAGGATTTGAGAACACTTGATGTATGTCTTGCGTGGGATACTCGTCGTGACAATGGGGTATTATATTGATTCATTTGATGTATGTTTTGGTGATCAACTTGCGGGTTCCATGACCTTGGGAATCTATGCATAGGGGTTGGCACACGTTTTCGTCTTGACTCTTCGGTAGAAACTTTGGGGCAATCTTTGAAGTTCTATGTGTTGGTTGAATAGATGAATCTAAGATTGTGTGATGCATATCGTATAATCATACCCACGGATACTTGAGGTGACATTGGAGTATCTAGGTGACATTAGGGTTTTGGTTGATTTGTGTCTTAAGGTGTTATTCTAGTACGAACTCTATGATAGATTGAACGGAAAGAATAGCTTCGTGTTATTTTACTACGGACTCTTGAATAGATCAATCAGAAAGGATAACTTTGAGGTGGTTTCGTACCCTACAATAATCTCTTCGTTTGTTCTCTGCTATCAGGGACTTTGCAGTGACTCTTAGTTGCATGTTGAGGTATAGTTATATGATCCAATTATGTTATTTTTGTAGAGAGAACTTGCACCAGTGAAAGTATGAACCCTAGGCCTTGTTTCAACGCATTGAAATACCGTTTGTGCTCACTTTTATCATTAGTTACCTTGCTGTTTTTATATTTTCAGATTACAAATACCCATATATACCATCCATATTGCACTTGTATCACCATATCTTCGCCGAACTAGTGCACCTACACAATTTACCATTGTATTGGGTGTGTTGGGGACAGAAGAGACTCTTTGTTATTTGGTTCTAGGGTTGTTTGAGAGAGACCATCTTCATCCTACGCCTCCCACGGATTGATAAACCTTAGGTCATCCACTTGAGGGAAATTTGCTACTATCCTACAAACCTCTGCACTTGGAGGCCCAACAACGTCTACAAGAAGAAGGTTGCGTAGTAGACATCACCAACCCTCCAAAGCGCCGCCTCTGCCATCAACCTCGTCGACGAGGAAAACGAGCAGCTGCCACGGCCCGTCGAGGCCGAGGCGCTCCCCGGCAACACGATGGACGACGCCGTGATGCGCGTCATCGCCATGGTTGAGCAGTCCTTTGGCGCATGGTGCTTGAGCGCCGCGGATCAAGATAGGCATGTCAGCGCCGACAGGCTGCAGCTCGCCGCACAACATTATCGATGGTGCGCCGCAGAGCAAGCTAGGCGCGCCCGCGCCGATAGGCTGCGGCTTGCCGCTCGGCGAGATCGTTGGAGCGCCGCAGCGCGAGAGGCGCCGCGCGCCGCACAGCAAGAGCGGATCCATCGGTGCTTGCCTGCTGTCGACATGGCGTCGCAGCTGGGTACATGTCCCGTCAGTACCCCCATTCCTCGCCAGGAGTGGGCACAGGCCCTCAGCATCGTACTTGCACTAGAGGCCGACCGCGCCGTACTTGCACCGGACACTCGCCGCGCCATTCGCATGGGTGCCGCCGTTCACCTTGTCCGTGGCCCGCTGGATGCCAACGCGCTGGTCCGTAGGCTCGACCGCCTCCTTGGCCCTGGTGTCCACCTGGGCGCAGTAGGGGAACCTGGCCGTCGCATCCTCGAGCTGGTGATCTCTAATGAAATAGCCAACTTGGAGATCGAGATCGCGCTCCAGATGTACCGCGAGCGTGTCGATGGCTTGGACGAACGCCTGCACGAGTTCAGGCAGAGCCAAGAGCTACCATAGGCAAGGGCTGCTTATCATGGTCTCATGGACGAGTTTTATTTTGAAAAGTCGTTTCGACGTGGATAGCTATGCATTCACAGCAATTATAGTATTGCTCTGTTTATTGCTCTATTTCAATGTGTGTACTCTGTTTTCCATTCTTATATGTTCTGTTTCAATGTGTGTATATACGCTTTCCATTCTGTATATGTGGATGATAACAGCTAGATTCAAATTAGTATACAAAAACAGATAGAAAATGGAATTCATAATATATATATATATATTAATTGTTCATTAGTTCATCATAGAATATATATACATAATATCATCACATATACATGATGATACTTAACTACTAGGTACAATGCATAAAATTGAAAACGAACAATACTAAAACTAATAATCCCTCCTAGGGCCAGTATTCCGGCAGCCCCTTGCCAGCAGCTCCCTGGTGCGCGACGTCTTCCCAGTGCGGAGGCAGTACTCCAACTCCTCCACCTCGTAGCGCTTGACGTACCGATCTGCCTCTTGCTGGAGAACGCGCCCGGCCGATCTTGCCATTTCGTTAGGCGCCCACTAGAGCTCCTTGTCGGTGGCACGCTGGAGCTTATCGGCCCACCTCCACGTAGTGACGAGGCGCCCAGCACCTATGACCTTCCTCGTGAAGTACCCGTCTTCGTACACCTCCTCGGCATGACGACGCGCCCGCCCCCAAAGCTCCATTGCCTCCTTTTTACAGGCGATATCACGGGCTTCACAGGCCGCCTGGTACCTGGCTTCCTCCTCGGCCATCTCCTTCTTGAACGCCACTTGCCTGGCTCTCTCAGCTGGCGGCAGCGACCTCCACAGACAAAGATTGTACTGGCCCCAAAACCAATCCAAAGTTGGGGGATCCGGCACAACCTCGTCAGGCGGCGCGTAGTGTTCCTCGTCGCTCCTAATCGAGTGAGCGTCCTCAGGGGGCGGCGACTCCTCGTCGGTGCGTGGGCAGACCGGCGGTGCCATGGCAGAGATTTGAGAGAGAGAGAGAAGGCGAGCGAGGGGAGGATGTAGATGAGAATGCAGGCAGGACGACGTGAGCAAGGTAGTATTTATTGGCGGCCGGAATCTAGATCGACGGGGACAGTACACACGCCGGTCGCCGGAATTTACGAGTTCTGTAGTTTGAATTACACATGATTCCCGCACAAAATCCGTGTGTGAACATAATAGTTGACGGTTTCCAATACAGAACCGTGTCTGATTAATGATCCCCGCCAATCACCTACCAAACCCCGAGCCGCGAGATAGAGTACCAATCATGTGGGGGCCGGTTGTCTTGCCAGATCTTTACATTTTCTTTTTTGAACACCAGATATTTACATCGTCTCATGATTTTTTAACTCACACACAAGTACACAAAAATATGATTTTTCAAACCATTTTGGTTAGTCGTTGCATGTAGATGTAGTTCAAATTTGAATTACGGTCATTAAATGGTTAGAAAATCACTTAAATGTCTTTAAAAGGTCAAATGACCCTTGAAATTTTCCAAATTTTCACATGACAGTTGTATTAGTGCACGTTAAACGTAGGAAATTTTTTGAAGGCCCTAAAAGGAAGCTATCTCCCGTCCGTCATCAAACATGCATTGTTCCCTCTCGGAACCACGAACCTTCTAGTGAGTTGCTCCGGTTTGTGAGGGGTGTGTGTCAAACTTTTGTCAAACAGGCCAATTTTTTTACCACATCATCTTGGTGGCATGACATTAAATCAAGCAAGGTTTCATGTTTTTCTGATCATTTTTTAATTTTTTGGAATTAAAATGCCATGACATGCACTCGATGCATGTGCCCATGCCTTGAGACCAATATGTTTGAAAATTCCTTCTAATTTACTGCACATGGAATTAACTCGCACACAAGTAAACAAAAATATGATTTTTCAAACCGTTTTGGTTAGGCGTTGGATGTAGATGTAGTTCAAATTTGAATTACGGTCATTAAATGGTTAGAAAATTACTTAAATGTCTTTAAAATGTCAAATGACCCCAGAAATTTTCCAAATTTTCACATGATAGTTGTATTAGTGCACGTTAAACGTAGGAAAAACTTTGAAGGCCACAAGAGGAAGCTATCTCCAGTTCGTCATCAAACATGCATTGTTCCCTCTCGGAACCACGAACCTTCTAGCGAGTTGCTCCGGTTTGTGAGGGGTGTGTGTCCAAACGTTCGTCAAACATGCCAATTTCTTTACCACATTCTCTTGGTGGCATGACATTACATCAAGCAAGGTTTCATGTTTGTCTGATCATTTCTTTATTTTTTTGGAATTAAAATGCCATGGCATGCACTCCATGCATGTGCCCATGCCTTGAGACCAATATGTTTGAAAATTCTTTCAAATTTACTGCACATGGAATTAACTCGCACACAAGTACACAAGAATATGATTTTTCAAACCGTTATGGTTAGGCGTTGCATTTAGATGTAGTTCAAATTTGAATTACGGTCATAAATGGTTAGAAAATCACTTAAATGTCTTTAAAAGGCCAAATGACCCCAGAAATTTTCCAATTGTTCACATGACAGTTGTATTAGTGCACGTTAAACGTAGGAAAATATTTGATGGCCGTAAGAGGAAGCTATCTCCCGTTCGTTATCAAACATGCATTGTTCCCTCTCAGAACCACGAACCTTCTAGCGAGTTGCTCCAGTTTGTGAGGGGTGTGTGTCTAAACATTCGTCAAATATGCCAATTTCTTTACCACATCATCTTCGTGGCATGACATTACATCAACCAAGGTTTCATGTTTTTCTGTCCATTTTTTATTTTTTGGAATTAAAATGCCATGTCACTCCATGCATACGTATGCATGTGTCCATGTCGTGAGACCAATATGTTTGAAAATTCCTTCTAATTTACTGCACATGGAATTAACTCACACACAAGTACATAGATATGATTTTTCAAACCGTTTTGGTTAGGCGTTGCATGTAGATGTAGTTCAAATTTGAATTACGGTCATTAAATGGTTAGAAAATCACTTAAATATCTTTAAAAGGTCAAATGACCTCTAGAATTTTCCAAAATTTCACATTACAGTTGTAGTACTGCACGTTAGACGTAGGAAACATTTGAAGGCCGTAAGAGGAAGTTATCTCCCGTTCATCATCAAACATGCATTGTTCCCTCTCGGAACCACGAGCCTTCTAGCGAGTTGCTCCGGTTTGTGAGGGGTGTGTGTCCAAACTTTCCTCAAACATGCCAATTTCTTTACCACATCATCTTTGTGGCATGACATTACATCAACAAAGGTTTCATGTGTTTCTGATGTTTTTTGTAATTAAAATGCCATGTCACTCCATGCATACGTATGCATGCATGTGTCCATGTCGTGAGACAAATATGTTTGCAGATTCCTTCTAGTTTACTACACATGGAATCAACTCGCACACAAGTACACAAATATGATTTTTCAAACCGTTTTTGTTAGGCGTTGCATGTAGATGTAGTTCAAATTTGAATTACGGTCATTAAATGGCTAGAAAATCACTTAAATGTCTTTAAAAGGTCAAATGACCCCTAGAATTTTCAAAAGTTTCACATTACAGTTGTAGTAGTGCATGTTAGACGTAGAAATAAAAATTGAAGGCCGTAAGAGGAAGCTATCTCCCGTTCATCATCAAACATGCATTGTTCCCTCTCGGAACCACGAGCCTTCTAGTGAGTTGCTCCGGTTCGTGAGGGGTGTGTGTCCAAACTTTCTTAAAACATGCCAATTTTTTTACCACATCATCTTGGTGGCGTGACATTACATCAACCAAGGTTTCATGTGTTTCTGATTCTTTTTATTTTTTGGAATTAAAATGCCATGTCACTCCATGCTTAATTGTGTCATAGCCGTTAGACCAATATGTTTGAAAATTCCATCCAATTTATTGCACATGGAATTAAATCGCACACAAGTACACGAAATATGAGTTTTCAAACCGTTATGGTTAGGTGTTGCATGTACATGTAGTTCAAATTTCAATTACGGCCATTAAAAGGCTAGAAAATCACTTAAATGTCTTAAAAGGTCAAATGACCTCTGAAATTTTCCAAAATTTGACATGATAGTTGTATTAGTACTACAAGATTTCTCGTTCATTTAAAACACCATCCGTTGGCACTTTACTCCAAATTCGTCTTTCACAGCTAATAAAAAATATCTACAACATCACACACAGTTGTTTTCTAGGAACCGTTTGCGATGAAAATATCTGGGTCTATTTAAGTCTCCCTCCTTAAGCTTCGCCGGCTCGTCTGCTCTAGTGCCGGCAACCCCCGAATCCACGAATCCCGATCCCCATTCCCGCACCACCTTCTTGCAAAGATGACGCCGTGGAAACGCTTTGTGAAGGCCCGTACGATGGCCGCGTCCCCCCCAAGCGCCGCCGCCTGCACCGAGAGCGCGGCCGCCTACGCCGAGAGTGTCGTCTTATCCGCGTTGAGCGCGGCCGCTTCCACCGAGAGGGTGTCTGCAGCAGCCGACAGGGTAGCTGCAGCACCCGAGACGGCTGCAGCTGCTGCTGCGACGGCGGCTGCAAACGCCGAGAGCGCTCGAGCTGCCGTTCGTTCCGCTGATTTCGCCCTGGCCCGGGTCGAGGCCATCCATGCCAAGATCGAGGATGCACACGCCAAGATATTCCAGGCCACCTCGGACTCCAGCATGCAACCCACGTCTGAAAAGGCGGCGGTGGCCATGGAGCACCTCTTCCTCATGAGGTCGCTGAGCGGGAGCTGGAGATGCAAGAGGCGGCGGAGATCGAGGAGCGCCGGGAGGAGGAGTTGCGCGTGGTCGAGGTCAAGGTAGAGAAGAGTCTGTCCATCGAGGAATCGGCGGTGGAGTACCAACGCGAGCTCTGGCGCAGCCACTACTATGAGTACTACAACCTTGAGGGCGGCGCCGAGGACAAGGATGTGGTCGACTTCAGCAGGGGGACACGGAGTCCACCAATGGCGGCATGTCGCCAGGACAAAGTCATCGACGTCTCATCTCACACCGGTGATGCATAGGCCGGCGCGACGGCGGATTTGTTAAAATTATGCGCACTTAGGCTTTGTTTTAATGCTGGTCTTGTGTTAGAGCAATGTTTAGGTCAACTGGCTCTGTGTAATTACTAAAATTGCTCGATTCAGTAAGTGTGGTCTATCTGCTGTACGCTCTTTTGTGTGCCCAAATTAGTAAGCGATAATAAATTATGCAATGACGTACGCGGGGAAATTTCCACCAAAATTTGAATTATCAAACTCATCCCATGCGCGTAAAGCAGAAGAATCATTTGCGATGCACACAATTGTGCAAAGTGAATGGTCCGGCGGCACCACGCGCAAAGTTTCCCTCCACATTTCCAAAATTTTGGCCTACCACCAAAATATCTAACCCCGCCCCTCTTCCCCCCTTCCCCACCCCCTTTTCTCCCCGACCACAAGTCACATTTCCCCTATTTCCTCCTTCCTTCCTTTAATGCTAAGCAATAGCCACTTCCTCGCTCTTGCCGTCTCGCATCCTACCACCGGGGTTGCCATGGTCTTCTTCAACGACCTCTCCAGTGGTTCCTCCTCCGGCGACTACTCCTTCACCACCCGGGTATGCCTCTCTTCTCTCTCTCTCAGGCATGACTTGGAATGAAGGATTTTTACCCGGCGGTTGATTTGAGTCATTTCTTCCTGTTGTAGCTCCCTAGGACCATCACTGGCAACGAATGGAGGGGGGTGGCTGAAGATCTATCTGCTCGTTGTCACCATCAATCTCCATGCGTGAATCTAGTTGCGTTTGATTCTGTGGACAGTGGGAGGAAGTTTCTGGCATGAGAAGAGAAGGTTAGCCCCTCTTTCGTTGTTACAAATCATTTGTTAGATGTGATTCAGACACTTTCACAGTCCTAACCCAGTCATATCACACCTAAGACAGTGTCACAGTTTGTACCTAGTATCTTAAATTGTTGCCATCTCATCAGCGGTGCCATTAGAAAATTATTTGGCACCGCTTCAGCTGTTGGTGCCGCCAACTTTGGTCCACACATCCGAGCAGCCAAGCAGTAAAATACTAAATCTTTATGGCATGAAGGAACTAGGCATCAGAGCAACTACATGCTCCGGAGTCCGGGTCCCTGATTTTTTTTCCGCTGCATCGGCTCGCCAGTGCAGGGCACCGGTGCGAGATGTAGCAATAGTTGTCTTTACCCTAGTTTTGGCATACATAGTGGACGGACTTAGTGCTATTAGTTCTATGTTACTAAATTTGTGCATGTACACACCTGTTAGTATCAATTTGTTGTCATCCAAACACTGTCGCTATGTTGTTGCAGTTATATTTACCTTCCTCATAAAATTTTCAATTTGTTATTTATTGTACATGAGTAAGAACTTGTAGCGTCGTTGTAGTTAATTATAGATTCTGATGTTCCAGAATTTGGTTGTTGTCTCAGTACCAATTATTTCATTTGCACATTGATCTTTTTGAGAAGATATGTCATAATTAACATGTTTCTTCAGTTTTTTAAAATAAGCATTGGTGATTTTCTATGTTGCTATAAACCCATTTCCCCTACAATTCTTACTGATCTAGTTTTAAATATTATAGGATGAACGGAAGTGTTCTTACTTGGAGTGGGTTGATCAAGAGTGGCCACAGTCTTTGAAGATGTGCCTAGCGAAGCTCTGGAGCATGTATGAGGAAGAGAACACACATAGGCTTAGAGAAAGTCTTGTCAACACTAAAGCATATTTCAACATGCGGGATAAAAAGTTGAAGGTGGAGAATGAGCTCCGATTTTTTAAATCAGACTTTGCTAAGATGGTGTTGGCGAAGGAGGAGGCACTTTCCCAGTTGGCCCGTGCAAAACAGTTTCTTACAGAACTGAAAGCAGAGGTGAATAAGACGAGCCTGGATGATATCGATTAGGGAAATGAATATATTGTTCTTATGAAGTTGAACTAGCTATATGTTGTACTGTGCTGTTTTCATGTAGCTACCGTACTGTGATGTTATAATATATTTATGTGCCTGATATGAAATTGGCAAACAGCTGTTCGATATGAAATGTGAATTTGCGTAATACTGGAATTATTAATTGTAAACTAATAAACCTGCTAAATGTTGCATGGACCTTTGCAAACAGTTCTAGCAGAAAAAGCGCTTGCGATGGACAGCCCAATGCCACAAAGTTTTCTTCATCAAATCGTGTGTGATATAGTTGATAAAAGCAAACAGTTAACCAAGGCAGACCGTGTGTGATTGTCGGGTGGTTGGTGCGACATATGCCAAGGGATGGCTTATCATTGTGGGAGCCAATAAAACGTCGCCGGTGCCCGGAAACGGGATGAGGCGAAGACATGCACGCCGGCGAATCTTACCCAGGTTCGGGGCTCTCCGAGGAGATAACACCCCTAGTCCTGCTCTGCGGGGTCTCCGCATGATCACTAGATTGATAAGGGGTAGCTACAATTGCTCCTAGAGCTGTTGAGATCAAGGGAGAAGAAGAACAAGGCTAGCTCTTGCTTCTCTCTATCTATGGTGTGTGTGCTATGCTTAGGAGGCAGCTCTATGCTCAGAGGCCAACTATGCTTAGGTGCGAACCCTTTGCATGGGTGCTCCGGGGGGTTTATATAGGCCTACCCCCCGGGGGTACAATGGTAATCCGGCTGGGCTCTGGCCCCAGCCGTCAGTGTGTACGCTCGCCGGCTTCTCCGCCGGCTGCTGGGTCCCGCTGGCTGGTGGGTCCCGCCCGCTGCCGGCTACTCGGCCGACAGGCCGACCCCACCGCGTAGGGTCTTGTTGGCGGCTGCTTACTGTAGCCTCGCCTGTGATGACGAGGGCTTTGTCGAGGTAAACGTGGCTAAAATGGGCCGCCTCGGGGGCTATCACTGTAGCCTAACCTCGTCTTGTCTCCTTAATGGGGCTCCTGCTTCGAGGAAGGGAGTAGCCGGCTTCTGGTGGCCGGCTTCGCTCTTGGCTGACTGGGAAAGGCCGGGCCGCCTTCACGCCTCTCTCTGGCCGAAGGGGCCCGCCGCCCGCGGGCCGTACGGGAGTCGGTCGTGGGTGACGTCGAGGCCAACATGGCTACAGTGCCGAGCCGCACGGGAGACGTCCGTCCCGTACGGCCTCCTGTAGCCACGCCCGCCTCGGGCTTCGGGGGTAGTGGGCCGCACTGTGGCCACACCCCGTCACGTCGCCGTTATGTGGGAGTGTTTTGGAGTGGTTGTGGTCTTGGCCGGCTCCTAGGAGTCGGCGTCCTTCTTGGCCGGCTTCTTGGAGTCGGCCACCCCGTAGTCGTCCTGGGGAGGAGTTGGTGAGGGTGGGTCGCCTTTCGGGAGTCGGCTTTAGTGGTAGCCGGCCAGGGAAGGCGGCCCAATGCTCGGAGTGTTTGGAGGCCCGAAGGCCTGATAATTTTTCTGAAGAGCCAGGGGTAGTCGGTTAGGCTACCCGTGGCCATTTACTCCGACAGTAGTCCCCGAAGCTGATTGGTCTTCGAGGTGGAGTGGGGTTTGAGAAGCTCGATCAGCTTCCTATCGTGACAAGCCGGCAGCTGGGAGCCGGCCTTGGTCAGGCGCGCCGCCTGAGTCGAAATCTTCTGGAGTCGGAGGGCGGGAACCCGCTGGCACGTGCACCGGGCCGCGGGCCGACCACGGGGCATCGGCGAGCCACGTGGCCGGAAAGCCTGCCAGCCCACGCGGGTGACGCGACGTCGCCGCAGGGAGGGGGCCCGCCACGTCCGCGCCCCGGCCCAGGCGCGGATCCTTTGTATCCCGAAACCGCCCGCACGTTCCGCGCGGCAGTTTCGGGTCGCATTTACGCGCAATAATCGCGAGACGTGGGGGGAGTGGGCGCAGTTAATCCCAGGTCCCCCCCCCCACGTCCGGCCTCTTCGGCCTCGTGAGGCTATAAGTAGGGGGAGGTAGAGGGCGGCAGGCCCTCGCACGCTCCTCCTACTTCCACCGTCTTCTTCGCTCGCTCGTTCTCGCGACAGCGCCTTGCCGCCGCGCTCTTCCACCGCACGCTCCTCCGCGCCGCGCTAGCTCTCGCCATGCCTCCCCACGTAGAGCAGCTTGGCGGGGATTGGGACGGCTCCAACGTCCATGACGACCACATCGACTTCCTCCGCGACACGCGGCGGATGCCCGGCGCGGACAAAGTGGAGGTCCGCCTTGCGCCGGAGAAGGAAATCTCGCCGAGGCCGCCGGAGGGCGAGCGGGTGTTCTTCCGCTCGCACTTCTTGCGCGGCTTCGGCCTGCCAGTGAGCGCCTTCTTCCGCTCCTGGCTCGAATTCTATTAGCTCCAGCCGCACCATCTCACTCCCAACGCGGTGGTGCTGCTGTCTGCCTTCGTCACCCTATGCGAGGGCTATCTCGGCGTCCTCCCCACCCTTGAGCTCTGGGGGGAGCTTTTCCAGTCGAAGCTGGGCACGCGCAGCAAGGGCGTGCCGGCTCATACCGGCGCCTTCATCGCGTGGCGGAGATTTGGCGCCGACAACCCCTTCCCCGTCAGCACGCTAATCCAATCGGTGAAGAAGTGGCAGAAGTCATACTTCTACGTGCGGAACATCACTCCGTGGGGCGACTACATCAACCTGCCGGCTTACGTAGCTGGCCCACCGGCGGGCAGGCTGCCCAAGTGGTCCTTCCGGGTTGTGACGCTGTCGCAGGCAGGAAACGCCGCCATCGCCCGACTGCGGGTGATAGTCCAGTCGGAGGGCCTGACGGGGCCCGACCTCCTGGCCGCGTTCGTCACGCGCCGGGTTCTTCCGCTCCAGAGCCGGCCTCATCTGATCTGTCAGATGAGCGGCCAGCTCGATCCGAGCCGAATGTGCACCAAGGAGATGCCGCAGCACGAGGTCGCCTACATGGTGAACTACCTCGCCAACTGCCAACTCTCTGAAGATTGGCAATTCGGCAAGGAGCCCTATAGCCGTGCCAATCCTCCGCCTACGGTACGCTCCCCTTGTCTCTTTTTCTCTCTCTCTCTCAGCCTTGTTGCCGAGTTCCTCTGGGCCGACTCTAACTTAGTCGGCTTGTTCTTCGACAGAGCCCTCTACTTCGGCCGGCCAGCGGGTCAGACACGGAGGGTTGCTTCATCCCCGACTGGACCGAACACGACCTGGAGGACCCCGACCTGGGGGCGGTCCATATGGACGACGCCGTCGAGCCGGCCGGTGGCCAAGCCGGCGGCGAAGCAGGCGGCTCCGGGTTCACAGCTACCTTCGACGACTGGCCGGACGAGGATGAAGCCGAAGTCGTCCCGCGCCGCCAGCCGGCATCCGGACGCAGCGCGGGCTCCTCCGGCGCGCATCCTGCTCGGGGTGGAGGCCAGAAGCGTCGCGCCGCCCAGGGCTTGTTCGGCAGCCGAACGAAGAAGCCCAGGGGCGGGGCGGCAGCCACCAGGCGGGAAGAGGCGGCCGCGAAGGCGGCTCGCTTCTGCAAAGTGGTGAAGCAGCCGCAGACCGTGTCGGCGTAAGCTTTCTTTCTCTGTGTACTCTCTTTCTTTCTTTTCTTCGGTGGTTCTTGACCTCTCGTCTTTTTCTTCGACGATCAGAGCTCCATTGTCACTTGAGCGGGCGGCTGCCGGCTCCGTCGTCGAGTCGCCAGGGGGCTCTGGGAGCACCACCCGCCGCGTGGACCCCCGCGCCGCCCTCCAGGAGGCGACAGAAAGGAACGCGCGGGAGGTGCGGGAGGAGCAGGAGGCACGGGAGGCGGAGGCACGGAAGGCAGCCGCCTAGGCGGCTTGGGAGGAAGAGGCGGCGAAGGCACTCGCCGAGGCCGCAGCCAAGGCCTCGGTAGGGGCTGAGGCCGCAACGGCGGCAGGGGAGGTTTTGATGGTCACTCCCCTGCGCACCATGGCGCCTGGGGACATGGAGCCCTCGCCAGGGGGAGCCAGCGGTTCCCAGCCGGGGCTGGGAGGAAGTGGCAACGACGTCATCATCTTGGAGAAGGCGCCGGAGCCGACCCCTCCGACTAGAGCGGCCCAAGGCGGCCAGCCTGAGCCTGCGCCCGCACAGTCGGCGGAGGGCGAGCCGGCCGCGGGGGCTGAGGTGGCGGTCCTGGTTCCGCCAAGCCGGCGTGCAGGGAAGGCCGCGTCGGAGCCGCAGAAGGCTACGTCGGAGCCACAGCCGGCCGTGGGCTCCAGCTCGTCGGCCCAAGACGCGGAGGCGGCCAGCGCTACCTCGGGGTGGACACCTGGCGGAGGGACGGCCGTGGTGAACGTGGCTGCACAAGACGTCCGGACCCGGCTCCAAAGCCAAGCCGCGGCGCTGAGGCAGTTCACCGACGAGTTCCTCGCGACTCGGGCGGCCATCCGGGTTAGTACTCCCGTCTTGTTTCTTCTTGACTTTGCTTTTTTCTTGATCTCGATTTCTTCTGTGGGGGCGCGTCAGTGCACCCACTGGGTGTAGTCCCCGAGTTCCAAGTCGGCTGCTGAGCAGGCGGCTTGGAACTTCTTAGAGGTTTTGTCTTTGCTGTTTTTGTTCTCACTTCGTTCTTCTGTCCATCTTGCAGGACTATCACAATCTTCGAGCAGCCGCCTTCAACTCCCAGGCTCGGGAGCTGACTCAGAAGACCGCCGACCTTACTGAGAGCCGAGGTATGTGACTTGATCTTTATCTCATGTGGGGGCGCGTCAGCGCACCCACTGGGTGTAGTCCCCGAGATTCAGGCCGATTACTGAGCAGTCGGGTCAGATCTTCTTCTTCTTCCATCTCTGCAGCGGCCAACGCCAGTCTGAGGGCACAGCCGGGGGAGTCCCAAACTGCTCTTCGTGCCAAGGACGCGGAGCTCGCCGCCTTGGTGCAGGAGCGCGATCGCCTGGTCAAGAAGCTGGCCGACCAGGAGGAAGGCCACAAGGCGGCGCTGAAGGCTACGCAGGATCGCGAAGCCACCCTCCAGGCCGAGTTCGAGACGGAGGCGGCCGGCTGGGCAGAGGCCAGGCAGACTCTGGTCTCCGGCTATGGCCAGATCGAGGATCTGGTTGACGGTAAGCCGTCTATCTCTTTGTCCTTTCTTGCCATCTGCCACTTTGGCTTGTTTTCTGATTTTTGGTGTTCTTCTCTTCCTTTCTTCTTCTCCCAGAGTACTTCCCTAGCTATTCAACTGCCGCCAACCAGGCCATCGAGGCCCGTCGCCAGGCGAAGAGGCAAGCCGGCTTCGAGATCTCGCCAACCGCCGGCCGCTCGCTGGAGGAACAGCTCCTGGCGATCCAGGCTCGCATCCAGCCGGCTCACAGGCTGCTCCGCCGGCTTCAGCGTGCCGGGTCGCAGGTCTTGGCCGCCCTCTGGCCCGGCCAAGTGGTCCCTCGCACCCCCAGTCGGACCGCCGACTGGCTGGAGGTGGCAGTCGGCCGCTTCGAGGCTTGGAAGGCGTCAGCGGCTCGCTCCGGTGCCAGGCGGGCGCTGGAGTTCGTCAAGGCCTGGTATCCCGGCATGAATCTGGACCAGCTGGCTACCTGGCGGCAGCAAGCCGACACGGAGCTGGAGCCGGCGCGGCCGGCCATCATTCGGCGGGCTTCAGCGATCGCCGACTACACCGACACCAACGTCTTCGCCCCCTAGGTGGACGGCAATGGAGTCGCCCAGCCGGAAGATTGGTTCGGGCTGGACCCGGCGTACGGCGAGGACTCGGCGGAGGAGATCGACTCCAGCGACGAGGGCGAAGAGGAGGAGGAGGAGGGTGAAGACGCCGAGCCGGCTGGTGGAGTAGCCGGCCAGCCTCAGCCTGACCGCACCTCCAGTACTACATCGCACGCGAGTGCGTCTCCTGCCGCAGGAGGTGGTCAAGCCGGGACCAGCTAGGCGGCCACTCCTTCAGCCGGCGAGGCCGCCTTCACCGACCAGCTCGGCCTCCATGTCGCACCCTAGTCATCTTTCTTTTGTTTTCCTGTCTTGTTACTTTTGAACAATGTTTGGTTAAGTCTGCACAATTCCACCCACTAGGTGTATTCAAACTTTAAGTCTGTTGCCGGCCTGTTGGCGGCTTTATGTACATATAACTTATGCATTTGGTCTTTCCTTGTACTTTGCTCTTTGTCCTTCTGCTTTTTCCTTTGCCGCCCTCCCTTGGTTGCCGCCTCCCCAGTCAAACAGTTGCTCTGCAATCTATAGCCGGGGAGTGCCTGGCTGGTTGGGGAGGGGGAAGTACTTTAGCTCTGCTGGACTAAAGCTAAGTTTTTTAGGAAGCCGACTGCTTTGATAGCCGGCAGGCATATTTGGAGGCCGTCTCTTTGCTATATAGGTTACTTGTTCCTTAGCTATTTTTCATGTGGGCGTCCTTTCTGTCTTCTCTCTTGCTAGTCGGTCAGTCAGTTCTTTGAGCTGCGACTTTCAACAAGAGAGGACTTGGGAGCCGGCGCACTACTTTTCTGACTTTAGGAAGAACTTTCGATATAGCTTAAGGCGGCCAGTCCCCGGGCCGACTAGTCGAACCCGGTGCCGGACAAAAATTCAAAATGTAATAATACATTCATGGATATGACACTCGTCATTCATAGATGAATAAAAGGCAGTCCCCGAGTACTGTTCGGGGGGCCTGTTGGTTTGTACTTAATACAAAAGGGGTAGCATGATACATACTGCTTTTCAGCTGTAAAATCGTCTTAGGAGGTTTGCGTTCCATGGTCGCTCCGACTCCTTGCCGGAGTCGTCTCTCTTGCGTGCTCTTGGTTTTTGCGCGTCGATCAAGTAGTAGGAGTCGTTGCCGAGTGCCTTGCTGACGACGAAGGGGCCTTCCCAAGGGGCCGAGAGCTTGTGCTGGCCGGTTGTTCGCTGGATCAGCCGGAGCACAAGGTCTCCCTCTTGGAAGGATCTTGGCCTGACCTTGCGGTTGTAGTAGCGGCGCAGGCCTTGCTGGTAGATGGCAGACCGGCTGAGGGCTAACAGCCGGCCTTCTTCCAGTAGGTCGACGCCGTCTTCTCTTGCTTCTTTGGCTTCCTCCTCCGTGTACATGGTGATCCGAGGCGAGTCGAACTCGATGTCTGTTGGGATGACAGCCTCGGCACCGTACACGAGGAAGAATGCAGTGAAGCCGGTTGACTTGTTGGGTGTAGTGCGCAGACTCCAGAGGACAGCCGGCAGCTCTTCGAGCCAGCAGCCGGCCGATCGCTCCAGTCGTACAACCAGTCGGGGCTTGATGCCGGAGAGGATGAGTCCATTAGCTCGCTCGACCTGGCCGTTTGACTGCGGGTGGGCAACGGACGCTAAGTCCAGTCGGATGCCCTGCGTCGCGCAGAAACGTGCCAGTGCTCCTTTGGCGAAGTTCGTGCCGTTGTCGGCGATGATGCTGTGCGGCACGCCGTACCGAGTGGTGATGTCGGTGATGAATGTTACGGCAGTCGGCCCATTGAGTTTCTTGATTGGCTTGGCTTCGATCCACTTTGTGAACTTGTCCACAGCAACGAGTAGATGTGTCAGGCCGCCGCGGGCTGTCTTGAAAGGGCCCAACATGTCCAGTCCCCAGACGGCAAAAGGCCAGGTGAGGGGAATGGTCTTGAGTGCAGAAGCCGGCAGGTGTTGCTTGGAACTAAAAACTTGGCATCCTCTGCAGCTCTTGACTATTTCTTTAGCATCCTCCAAGGCAGTCGGCCAGAAGAAACCGTGGCGGAAAGCTTTGGCCACGAGGGATCTTGAGGCTGCGTGATGGCCGCATTCGCCTTGGTGGATGTCTTTGAGGACTGCCACTCCTTTTTCTGGCTCGACACAACGCTGGAAGACTCCAGTGACGCTGCGCTTCACAAGCTCTCTGTTCATTATTGTATATGCTGCGGCTCGTCGTTGCACTAGTCTTGCTGAGATCTCGTCAGCCGGCAGCTCTCTGCTAACTAGGAACTTGAGGATGGGCTGGGCCCATGAGGGAGCTGTGACTTCTTCTTCTGTTAATGTGGCCACCATGACTCGGGTGGGTGGGTTGGGTGTTGCATTGGACTCGGCCACCGCTTCTTGTGTCGTTGCAGTCCCCGGGCCGACTGCTGCAGTCCCCGAGCCGGGTTCTGAAGTCCCCGGGCCGGGTGCGACTACAGCAGTCCCCGGGCCAGTCGTCGAAGTCCTCGTGCCGCCTGCGGGATTTCTAAAGTCGGATCCGGCTGTTTCTGGCGTAGGCGGCACGAAGATGGAATCCGACTCTGGAGACGGCTTGATGGATGGCTTGAGGAGGCGCTGGAGGGAGACGCCAGTCGGTATGTCTTGTCGGGTGGAGCCGATCCGTGCTAGGGCATCTGCTTGGTCGTTGTCGGCCCTTGGCACATGAAGGAACTCGCACCCTTCGAAGTATCCGCTCATCTGCTGGATGAGGAAACGGTAGCTCGCCATGTTCGCGTCCTTGGCGTCCCAGTCGCCAGATGATTGCTGGACCACCAAGTCTGAGTCGCCGTAGCATAGGATCCGGCATATGCCGAGTTCTTTGGCTAGCCGGAGCCCATGTACGAGCGCCTCATACTCGGCCACGTTGTTGGAGGCGGCGAAGTGGATCTGCAGCGCGTACTTGAGCTTGTCGCCTTTGGGAGAGGTGAGGACGATGCCGGCTCCCAAGCCGGTGCGCATCTTGGACCCGTCAAAGTGCATCCGCCAATGGGTAGAGTCGGGAGCCGGCGGTAAGTACTGGGTCTCGGCCCAGTCGACGAGGAAGTCGGCCAATGCTTGCGACTTGATGGCGGTGCCGGGTTGATAGAAAATCATGTAAGGCACCAAGGCAATGGCCCATTTGGCCACCCGGCCGGATGCATCCCGGCTGCCTATAATCTCGGCGAGCGGGGCAGTGCACACGACCGTGATGGGGTGCTCTTGGAAGTAGGGCTTCAATTTCTTGGCAGCGAAGTACACCCCATAGCACATCTTCTGGTAGTGCGGGTAGTTTTGCTTTGAGCTAGATAGTACTTCGCTGAGATAGTAGACCGGCCTCTGGACCAGCTGGGCTCGGCCTTCCTCCGGGCGCTGGACCACAACAACAGTGCTGACGACTCGGCTTGTCACGGCGATGTAGAGGAGCATGGGCTCCTTCTCAGTTGGCGCAGCCAGGACAGGCGGAGTGGTCAACATTTTCTTCAACTCATGGAAGGCTTGGTCGGCTTGATCATTCCACTCAAAGTGAGTGGACTTCTTCATGAGTCGGTACAGGGGGAGAGCCTTCTCTCCTAGTCGGCTGATAAAATGGTTTAGGGAGGCTAAGCAGCCAGTGAACTTCTGCACATCTCGCAGCTTGGTGGGAATCTCCATCCTCTCGATGGCCTTGATCTTGACAGGGTTGCACTCAATGCCGCGTTCGGAGACCAGGAAGCCTGGCAGCTGGCCGGCTGGTACTCCGAACACGCACTTCTCAGGGTTGAGCTTGATCTGCAATCGGCGCAAGTTGGCGAATGTTTCCTTCAGGTCTTCCAGCAAGGTACCGCGCTTCTCTGTCTTCACCACAATGTCGTCTACGTAGACGTGGGCATTTCTGCTGAGTTGTTTCAAGAGACATTTCTGCATGCAACGCTGAAAAGTGGCACCGGCATTTCTCAAGCCGAATGTCATTGTCAGGTAGCAGAAAGCTCCAAAGGGTGTGATGAAGGCAGTCTTCAGGCGGTCAGCCGGGTCCAACTTGATCTGATGGTACCCAATCAGAGCGAACCTCTCCGGGTTCTCCGGGTCCAGAGGTATCTTCTTCGTCTCTTTGGCAGGCTGGAAGGACCCCTGCGCATCGCAATCCTTGGGGTTGGGGGACAAGGCCGGCTGCTTGCCGGCCATGGCCACAATCCGTTCCAACATCTTCTTCTCTTCTGCCACCACGAGGGACTCGGCCAGCCGGCTACTGGCCATGGCACACTCGATGGACTTCTTGTAGTCGCCGGCTACCGTGATGATCCCCTTCGAGCTCGGCATCTTCATCTTCAGGTAGGCATAGTGGGGCACAGCCATGAACTTGGCCAAAGCAGGTCGGCCAAGCAGTGCATGATAGGGGCTCTCCACATCCACTACCTCGAACCATATTGCTTCCCGGCGAAAATGATCTTTGTCTCCGAAGAGAACATCCATTTTGATCTTGCCGATTGGAGAGCAAGATAGGCCGGGTACGATACCATGGAAGACGGTGCGGCTCGGCATGAGCTCCTTCGCTTTGATGTTCAGCTTCTCCATGGTATCGCGGTACAGTATGTTGATACTGCTTCCGCCGTCTATCAGGAGGCGGGAAAACCTGGCAGCTCGCCTCTCCGTCGTGAGGGTGACGTCCAAGGCCATCGCATAGGAGCCAGGCGAAGGCATCACCTCTTGGTGGTCGGCCTGGCTCCAGCTGATTGGCTTTTCCGACCTGTGCATGAACTCGGCGGTGCTAGAGGCGACTGCATTCACTTCTTAGTGCTGCCGGCGTCGGCTGTGCTTGTCGTCGGCTTGACTAGTGAAGACGATGTAGCCAGCGTGTTCTTCAGGGAATTCGTCTTGGATGGCGCCGACTGCCGGCCGAGCCGCCGGCTGCTGGGGGGCTGGAGGCGGCGGGCCGGGAGGCAGAGGCGGCACCATCCCTTCGCCCTTGGTGATGCGGGTGAGCCAGTGGCATTTCCGGGTTGTGTGGTTGCACGGCTTCGCGCCGCTGTGGAACTTGCAAGGGGCGTCGAGTGCTTGCTCGTAGGAGAAAGACGGCTGCCAGGGTGGCCGGCCACCCTTTTTCTTGGGAGCGGGCCGCTCTTCGGGCTGCTCGTCTACAACTGTGGCCACCTGCCGACTGGAGGAAGTCGGCATGGGGCCCTTGCGCTTGTGGTCGTTCTGGTAGGGGCGCCGGTTAGGGTCGCCAGCCGTCGTCTTGGGAGCCGGAGCAATTACTTTCCCCAAGGCGTCTACTCGCAGCTCGGTCTTCATCGAGGAGTCGGCGGTGGCGTATTTGTCGGCGATGACCAGCAACTCATCGAGGGTAGCCGGCTCATCGCAGAGGAGTTGGTGCTTGAGGAGGGTGCCCTCTCGGCACCCGGCGGTGAAGTACTCGATGGCTTGGACCTCGTGCACTCCCTCGCAGGAGTTGCGGAGCTCGGCCCATCGCGTGAGGTAGTCGCGGGTCGACTCGTTGGGCCCCTGGACGCAGAGGGAGAGCTGGCGAGGCTTGGGAGGCTGCTTGTAGGTGCTGGTGAAGTTGCGGACGAAAACTTCGGTGAAGTCCAGCCAACTGTTGATGCTGTAGGGCTTGAGGCTGTTGAGCCATGTGCGCGCCGTGCCTTGCAGCATCAGGGGGACATACTTCACGGCGACGCGCTGATTGCCGTTGGCTATGCTGACGGCCGTGGAGTAGTCAATGAGCCAATCTTCCGGCTTCACTGAGCCGTTATACTTGGGCGTGTCTCTGGGGAGCGACAACCCTTTGGGGAAGGGCTCGTCGCGGATGCGGGGGCCAAAGCATGGCGGGCCGACATCGTCTTCTTCTTCTAACGCCAAGGATCGAGCAAGGCGGTCGATCCTGTGGCGGGCGTCACTCTCGCCGACTCCTTCTCGGCGGCCGAGTCGGTCGCCGAGGGTCGGATGTGTGATGGGCGGCGGAGTGAGGCGTCTTTCTCTTCGAGGCGGGGGAGGAGGCAGGTTTCCTTGGTGCTCCACTGCTCGAGGGCGGCCCTCCGCGTCGCGCTCGATGGTGATGCGAGTCCGGCTGCGGCTGGCAGCCGGCTCCTTGTCTTTCTTCTGGTGAGCGCCGCTCGCAGTCGGCGAGCGGGACGTCGCGGCGTGTTCCCGGCGCGGGGGATGACTACCAGCACGGGCGCCGGCTTCGTGCCGTTCTGCAGCCGCGTCGATCAGCTGCTGGATCCGTCTTGTCATGTAGGGGAGCTCATCAGCTCCCAGCCCATTGAGCTCCTCTGCAGCCGCCTGAGCGGCTCGCAGATTCTCGAGCGAGGTGGCGTAGACGGGGCGGTCTGCGCCCAGCATGCTGGCAACGGCTGCGCCGCGCTTCTGGACGAAGCCGGCTCGGCTCGGGCCGCTAGGCGGCGGCGTACCGAAGGCGGCGCGGTCGACTTCGCGCTGGTGGGCCTCGGTGAGGCGTCTCATCGAGGCTATCTTCTGGCCCTCCGCGATGAGGGCAAGGCGGCGTGCCTCCAGGGTCTCGGCGTCGGCGTCGGCCGGGATGGGGACGGAGAGGTCGTGCATCACCGCGTGCTGAGCGTCGCGGGCATTCTCGCCCGAGTTGGAGACGTGGCTGATGACCAGCACTTCGGTGACAGCGCTGCTGCCGCTGTCAGCCCGAGGGAGGGGGTCGTCGAAGACCACCACGTCGGAGGGGTAGGCGTCGAGCGACGCGGTGTCGGAGTCGATGAGCATCGGGTCGGTGGAGCCGACCGACTCCACATCTGCAGTAGGCTCGCTGGAGACGTGAAGCTGGTCGAGGAGGCTGACGAGGCGGCTCTCGGGGTAGTCGGTGCCTGCGTCGGACGCAGGCTCGTCGGAGATGCGGGTCTCGCCGAGCAGGTCGGCGAGGCAGCTCGCCGCGCAGGCGTCGTCGGCGCCTTGCCGCGCGTCAAGGCAAACGCCATCGGGCGCAACAGGCTGGCTACGCTCGCGGGGGAGGAAGAGGGTTCCCGTCCAGAACAGGTCTCCGGACGACGGTGCACCTGGCCCCACGGTGGGCGCCAAATGTCGGGTGGTTGGTGCGACATATGCCAAGGGATGGCTTATCATTGTGGGAGCCAATAAAACGTCGCCGGTGCCCGGAAACGGGATGAGGCGAAGACATGCACGCCGGCGAATCTTACCCATGTTCGGGGCTCTCCGAGGAGATAACACCCCTAGTCCTGCTCTGCGGGGTCTCCGCATGATCACTAGATCGATAAGGGGTAGCTACAATTGCTCCTAGAGCTGTTGAGATCAAGGGAGAAGAAGAACAAGGCTAGCTCTTGCTTCTCTCTATCTATGGTGTGTGTGCTATGCTTAGGAGGCAGCTCTATGCTCAGAGGCCAACTATGCTTAGGTGCGAACCCTTTGCATGGGTGCTCCGGGGGGTTTATATAGGCCTACCCCCCGGGGGTACAATGGTAATCCGGCTGGGCTCTGGCCCCAGCCGTCAGTGTCTACGCTCGCCGGCTTCTCCGCCGGCTGCTGGATCCCGCTGGCTGGTGGGTCCCGCCGGCTACTCGGCCGACAGGCCGACCCCACCGCGTAGGGTCTTGTCGGCGGCTGCTTACTGTAGCCTCGCCTGTGATGACGAGGGCTTTGTCGAGGTAAACGTGGCTACAGTGGGCCGCCTCGGGGGCTATCACTGTAGCCTTACCTCGTCTTGTCTCCTTAATGGGGCTCCTGCTTCGAGGAAGGGAGTAGCCGGCTTCTGGTGGCCGGCTACACTCTTGGCCGACTGGGAAAGGTCGGGCCGCCTTCACGCCTCTCTCTGGCCGAAGGGGCCCGCCGCCCACGGGCCGTACGGGAGTCGGTCGTGGGTGACGTCGAGGCCAACATGGCTACAGTGCCGAGGCGCACGGGAGACGTCCGTCCCGTACGGCCTCCTGTAGCCACGCCCGCCTCGGGCTTCGGGGGTAGTGGGCCGCACTGTGGCCACACCCCGTCACGTCGCCGTTATGTGGGAGTGGTTTGGAGTGGTTGTGCTCTTGGCCGGCTCCTAGGAGTCGGCGTCCTTCTTGGCCGGCTTCTTGGAGTCGGCCACCCCATAGTCGTCCTGGGGAGGAGTTGGTGAGGCTGGGTCGCCTTCCGGGAGTCGGCTTTAGTGGTAGCCGGCCAGGGAAGGCGGCCCAATGCTCGGAGTGTTTGGAGGCCCGAAGGCCTGATAATTTTTCTGAAGAGCCAGGGGTAGTTGGTTAGGCTACCCGTGGCCATTTACTCCGACAGTGATAGTTAAAGCTTTCACACACGAGCCTACACATCAAACTATGTGGGATGTACGTCCGAACGGAAACATTTTCCCTGGAATGACTGTGTGGGATGTACATGAAGGAAATATGCCCTAGAGGCAATAATAAAGTTATTATTTATTTCCTTATATCATGATAAATGTTTATTATTCATGCTAGAATTGTATTAACCGGAAACATAATACTTGTGTGAATACATAGACAAACAGAGTGTCAATAGTATGCCTGTACTTGACAAGCTCGTTGATCGAAGATGGTTATGTTTCCTAGCCATTGACATGAGTTGTCATTTGATTAACGGGATCACATCATTAGAAGAATGATGTGATTGACTTGACCCATTCCGTTAGCTTAGCACTCGATCGTTTAGTATTCTGTTATTGCTTTCTTCATGACTTATACATGTTCCTATGACTATGAGATTAGGCAACTCCCGTTCACCGAAGGAACACTTTGTGTGCTACCAAACGTCACAACGTAACTGGGTGATTATAAAGGTGCTCTACAGGTGTCTCCAAAGGTACTTGTTGGGTTGGCGCATTTCGAGATTAGGATTTGTCACTCCGATTGTCGGAGAGGTATCTCTGGGCCCACTCGGTAATGCACATCACTATAAGCCTTGCAAGCATTGCAACTAATGAGTTAGTTGCGGGATGATGTATTATGGAACGAGTAAAGAGACTTGCTGGTAACGAGATTGAACTAGGTATTGAGATACCGACGATCGAATCTCGGGCAAGTAACATACCGATGACAAAGGGAACAACGTATGCTGTTATGCGGTCTGATCGATAAAGATCTTCGTAGAATATGTAGGAGCCAATATGCGCATCCAGGTCCCGCTATTGGTTATTGACAAGAGAGGTGTCTCGGTCATGTCTACATAGTTCTCGAACCCGTAGGGTCCGCACGCTTAACGTTCGTTGAGGATATAGTACTATGAGTTATGTATGTTGGTGACCGAATGTTGTTCGGAGTTTTGGATGAGATCACGGATATGACGAGGAACTCCGGAATGGTCCGGAAGTAAAGATTGATATGTGATAATAGTGTTTGATCTCTGGAAAGGTTCCGGAATCCATCGGAAGGGGTTCCGGATGTTTCGCGAAATGTTTGGGCATGAGAACACTTTATCTGGGCCAAAGGGGAAAGTCCATGAGGTTTTTGGAAAGCGCAAAAGGAAGTTTTGCGGAGTCTAGGGGCCAGACGCCAGGGTCCCTGGCATCTGGGTCCAGACGCCGGGAACCCTGGCGTCTGGCCCTGGAGTCCGAGAAGGACTCTTGCCTTTTGGGTAAAACCGACTTTGTGGTGGCTTTTACTCCAAGTTTCGATCCCAAGGCTCAACATGTAAATAGAGGGGTAGGGCTAGCACCCAAGATACATCAAGAAACACCAAGCCGTGTGCCGGCAACCCCGTCTCCTCTAGTTTATCCTCCGTCATAATTTTCGTAGTGCTTAGGCGAAGCCCTACGAAGATTATTCTTCACCAACACCGTCACCACGCCGTCGTGCTGCCAGAACTCATCTACTACTTCGCCCCTCTTGCTGGATCGAGAAGGCGAGGACGTCACCGAGCCGAACATGTGCAGAACTTGGAGGTGCCGTGATTTCGGTACTTGGATCGGTCGTGTCGTGAAGACGTATGACTACATCAACCGCGTTGATATAATGCTTCCGCTTATGGTCTACGAGGGTACGTAGACAACACTCTCCCCTCTCATTGCTATGCATCACCATGATCTTGCATGTGCGTAGGATTTTTTTGAAATTACTACGTTCCCCAACAGTGGCATCCGAGCCTGGTTTTATGCGTAGATGTCATATGCACGAGTAGAACACAAGTGAGTTGTGGGCGATATAAGTCATACTGGTTACCAGCATGTCATACTTTGGTTAGGCGGTATTGTTGGATGAAGCGGCCTGGACCGACATTACGCGTACGCTTACGCGAGACTGGTTCTACCGACGTGCTTTTTACACAGGTGGCTGGAGGGTGTCAGTTTCTCCAACTTTAGTTGAACCGAGTGTGGCTATGCCTGGTCCATGTGAAGTTTAAAACAACACCAACTTGACAAACTATCGTTGTGGTTTTGATGCGTAGGTAAGAACGGTTCTTGCTCAGCCCGTAGCAGCCACGTAAAAACTTGCAACAACAAAGTAGAGGACGTCTAACTTGTTTTTGCAGGGCATGTTGTGATGTGATATGGTCAAAGCATGATGCTAAATTTTATTGTATGAGATGATCATGTTTTGTAACCGAGTTATCGGCAACTGGCAGGAGCCATATGGTTGTCGCTTTATTGTATGCAATGCAATCGCCCTGTAATGCTTTACTTTATCACTAAGCGGTAGCGATAGTTGTAGAAGCATAAGATTGGAGAGACGACAACGAAGCTACGATGGAGATCAAGGTGTCGCGCCGGTGACGATGGTGATCAGGACGGTGCTTCAGAGATGGAGATCACAAGCACAAGATGATGATGGCCATATCATATCACTTATATTGATTGCATGTGATGTTTATCTTTTATGCATCTTGTCTTGCTTTGATTGACAGTAGCATTATAAGATGATCTCTCACTAAATTTCAAGATAAAAGTGTTCTCCCTGAGTATGCACCGTTGCCAAAGTTCGTCGTGCCCAGACACCACGTGATGATCGGGTGTGATAATCTCTACGTCCATCTACAACGGGTGCAAGCCAGTTTTGCACACGGAGAATACTCAGGTTAAACTTGACGAGCCTAGCATATGCAGATGTGGCCTCGGAACACTGAGACCGAAAGGTCGAGCGTGAATCATATAGTAGATATGATCAACATAGTGATGTTCACCATTGAAAGCTACTCCATTTCACGTGATGATCGGTTATGGTTTAGTTGATTTGGATCACGTGATCACTTAGAGGATTAGAGGGATGCCTATCTAAGTGGGAGTTCTTAAGTAATATGATTAATTGAACTTAAATTCATCATGAACTTAGTACCTGATAGTATCTTGCTTGTCTATGTTGATTGTAGATAGATGGCCCGTGCTGTTGTTCCGTTGAATTTTAATGCGTTCCTTGAGAAAGCAAAGTTGAAAGATGATGGTAGCAATTACACGGACTGGGTCCGTAACTTGAGGATTATCCTTATTGTTGCACAGAAGAATTACGTCCTGGAAGCACCGCTAGGTGCCAAACCTGCTGCAGGAGCAACACCAGATGTTATGAACGTCTGGCAGAGCAAAGCTGATGACTACTCGATAGTTCAGTGTGCCATGCTTTACGACTCAGAACCGGGACTCCAACGACGTTTTGAACGTCATGGAGCATATGAGATGTTCCAGGAGTTGAATTTAATATTTCAAGCAAATGCCCGGATTGAGAGATATGAAGTCTCCAATAAGTTCTACAGCTGTAAGATGGAGGAGAATAGTTCTGTCATTGAGCATATACTCAAAATGTCTGGGTATAATAATCACTTGATTCAACTGGGAGTTAATCTTCCGGATGATAGCGTCATTGACAGAATTCTTCAATCATTGCCACCAAGCTACAAGAGCTTCGTGATGAACTATAACTTGCAAGGGATGGATAAGACGATTCCCGAGCTCTTCACAATGCTAAAAGCTACGGAGGTAGAAATCAAGAAGGAGCATCAAGTGTTGATGGTTAATAAGACCACCACTTTCAAGAAAAAGGGCAAAGGGAAGAAGAAGGGGAACTTCCAGAAGAACAGCAAGCAAGTTGCTGCTCAAGAGAAGAAACCCAAGTCTGGACCTACGCCTGAGACTGAGTGCTTCTACTGCAAGCAGACTGGTCACTGGAAGCGGAACTGCCCCAAGTATATGGCGGACAAGAAGGATGGCAATGTGAACAAAGGTATATGCGATATACATGTTATTGATGTGTACCTTACCAGAGCTCGTAGTAGCACCTGGGTATTTGATACTGGTTCTGTTGCTAATATTTGCAACACAAAACAGGGACTAGGAATTAAGCGAACACTGGCCAAGGACGAGGTGACAATGCGCGTGGGAAATGGTTCCAAAGTCGATGTTATCGCCGTCGGCACGCTACCTCTACATCTACCTTCGGGATTAGTATTAGACCTAAATAATTGTTATTTGGTGCCAGCGTTGAGCATGAACATTATATCTGGATCTTGTTTGATGCGAGACGGTTATTCACTTAAATCAAAGAATAATGGTTGTTCTATTTATATGAGTAATATCTTTTATGGTCATGCACCCTTGAAGAGTGGTCTATTTTTGATGAATCTCGATAGTAGTGATACACCTATTCATAATGTTGAAGCCAAAAGATGCAGAGTTGATAATGATAGTGCAACTTATTTGTGGCACTGCCGTTTGGGTCATATTGGTGTAAAGTGCATGAAGAAACTCCATACTGATGGACAATTGGAATCACTTGATTATGAATCACTTGGTACTTGCGAACCATGCCTCAAGGGCAAGATGACTAAAACGCCGTTCTCCGGAACTATGGAGCGAGCAATAGATTTGTTGGAAATCATACATACAGATGTATGTGGTCCAATGAATGTTGAGGCTCGCGGCGGATATCATTATTTTCTCACCTTCACAGATGATTTAAGAAGATATGGTTATATCTACTTAATGAAACATAAGTCTGAAACATTTGAAAAGTTCAAAGAATTTCAGAGTGAAGTTGAAAATCCTCGTAAGAAGAAAATAAAGTTTCTACGATCTGATCGTGGAGGAGAATATTTGAGTTACGAGTTTGGTCTACATTTGAAACAATGCGGAATAGTTTCGCAACTCACGCCACCCGGAACACCACAGCGTAATGGTGTGTCCGAACGTCATAATCGTACTTTACTAGATATGGTGCGATCTATGATGTCTCTTACTGATTTACCGCTATCATTTTGGGGTTATGCTTTAGAGACGGCTGCATTCACGTTAAAGAGGGCACCATCGAAATCCGTTGAGACAACGCCTTATGAACTGTGGTTTGGCAAGAAACCAAAGTTGCTGTTTCTTAAAATTAGGGGCTGCGATGCTTATGTGAAAAAGCTTCAACCTGATAAGCTCGAACCCAAATCAGAGAAATGTGTCTTCATAGGATACCCAAAGGAGACTCTTGGGTACACCTTCTATCACAGTTCCGAAAGCAAAACATTCATTGGCACGCTACCTCTACATCTACCCCCGGGATTAGTTTTAGACCTAAATAATTGTTATTTGCTGCCAGCGTTGAGCATGAACATTATATCTGGATCTTGTTTGATGCGAGACAGTTATTCATTTAAATCTGAGAATAATGGTTGTTCTATTTATATGAGTAATATCTTTGATGGTCATGCACCCTTAAAGAGTGGTCTATTTTTGATGAATCTCGATAGTAGTGATACACATATTCATAATGTTGAAGCCAAAAGATGCAGAGTTGATAATGATAGTGCAACTTATTTGTGGCACTGCCGTTTGGGTCATATTGGTGTAAAGCGCATGAAGAAACTCCATTCTGATGGACTTTTGGAATCACTTGGTACTTGCGAACCATGCCTCATGGGCAAGATGACTAAAACGCCTTTCTCCGGAACAATGGAGCGAGCAACAGACTTGTTGGAAATCATACATACTGATGTATGTGGTCCGATGAATATTGAGGCTCGCGGCAGGTATCGTTATTTTCTCACCTTCACAGATGATTTAAGCAGATATGGGTATATCTACTTAATGAAACATAAGTCTAAAACATTTGAAAAGTTCAAAAAAATTCAGAGTGAAGTGGAAAATCATCGTAATAAGAAAATAAAAGTTTCTACGATCTGATCGTGGAGGAGAATATTTGAGTTACGAGTTTGGTCTTCATTTGAAACAATGCGGAATAGTTTCGCAACTCACGCCACCCAGAACACCACAGTGTAATGGTGTGTCCGAACGTCGTAATCGTACTTTACTAGATATGGTACGATCTATGATGCTTACTGATTTACCGCTATTGTTTTGGGGTTATGCTTTAGAGACAGTTGCATTCACGTTAAATAGGGCACCATCTAAATCCGTTGAGACGACGCCTTATGATTTGTGGTTTGGCAAGAAACCAAAGTTGTCATTTCTTAAAGTTTGGGGCTGCGATGCTTATGTGAAAAATCTTCAACCTGATAAGCTCGAAACCAAATCGGAAAAATGTGTCTTCATAGGATACCCAAAAGAGGCTGTTGGGTACACCTTCTATCACAGATCCGAAGGCAAGACATTCGTTGCTAAGACTGGATCCTTTCTAGAGAAGGAGTTTCTCTCGAAAGAAGTGAGTGGGAGGAAAGTAGAACTTGATGAGGTAACCGTACCTGCTCCCTTATTGGAAAGTAGTTCATCACAGAAACCGGTTCCGGTGACGTCTATACCAATTAGTGAGGAAGTTAATGATGATGATCATGAAACTTCAGATCAAGTTGTTACTGAACCTCGTAGGTCAACCAGAGTAAGATCCGCACCAGAGTGGTACGGTAATCCTGTTCTGGAGGTTATGTTACTAGACCATGACGAACCTACGAACTATGAAGAAGCGATGGTGAGCCCAGATTCCGCAAAATGGCTTGAGGCCATGAAATCTGAGATGGGGTCCATGTATGAGGACAAAGTGTGGACTTTGGTTGACTTGCCCGATGATCGGCAAGCCATTGAGAATAAATGGATTTTCAAGAAGAAGACTGACGCTGACGGTAATGTTACTGTCTATAAAGCTCGAGTTGTTGCGAAAGGTTTTTGACAAGTTCAAGGGATTGACTATGATGAGACCTTCTCTCCCGTAGCGATGCTTAAGTCTGTCCGGATCATATTAGCAATTGCCGCATTTTATGATTATGAAATTTGGCAAATGGATGTAAAAACTGCATTCCTGAATGGATTTCTGGAAGAAGAGTTGTATATGATGCAACCGGAAGGTTTTGTCGATCCAAAGGGAGCTAACAAAGTGTGCAAGCTCCAGCGATCCATTTATGGACTGGTGCAAGCCTCTCGGAGTTGGAATAAACGCTTTGATAGTGTGATCAAAGCATTTGGTTTTGTACAGACTTTTGGAGAAGCCTGTATTTACAAGAAAGTGAGTGGGAGCTCTGTAGCATTTCTGATATTATATGTGGATGACATATTGCTGATTGGAAATGATATAGAATTTCTGGATAGCATAAAGGGATACTTGAATAAGAGTTTTTCAATGAAGGACCTCGGTGAAGCTGCTTATATATTGGGCATCAAGATCTATAGAGATAGATCAAGACGCTTAATTAGACTTTCACAAAGCACATACCTTGACAAAGTTTTGAAGAAGTTCAAAATGGATCAAGCAAAGAAAGGGTTCTTGCCTGTGTTACAAGGTGTGAAGTTGAGTAAGACTCAATGCCCGACCACTGCAAAAGATAGAGAGAAGATGAAAGATGTTCCCTATGCTTCAGACATAGACTCTATCATGTATGCAATGCTGTGTACCAGACCTGATGTGTGCCTTGCTATAAGTCTAGGAGGGAGGTACCAAAGTAATCCAGGAGTGGATCACTGGACAGCGGTCAGGAACATCCTGAAATACCTGAAAAGGACTAAGGATATGTTTCTCGTTTATGGATGTGACAAAGAGCTAGTCGTAAATGGTTACGTTGATGCAAGCTTTGACACTGATCCGGACGATTCTAAATCGCAAACCGGATACGTGTTTACATTGAACGGTGGAGCTATCAATTGGTGCAGTTCTAAACAAAGCGTCGTGGCGGGATCTACGTGTGAAGCGGAGTACATAGCTGCTGCGGAAGCAGCAAATGAAGGAGTCTGGATGAAGGAGTTCATATCCGATCTAGGTGTCATACCTAGTGCATCGGGTCCAATGAAAATCTTTTGTGACAATACTGGTGCAATTGCCTTGGTGAAGGAATCCAGATTTCACAAGAGAACCAAGCACATCAAGAGACGCTTCAACTCCATCCGGGATCTAGTCGAGGTGGGAGACATAGAAATTTGCAAGAACATACGGATCTGAATGTTGCAGACCCGTTGACTAAGCCTCTTCCACGAGCAAAACATGATCAACACCAAGGCTCCATGGGTGTTAGAATCATTACTGTGTAATCTAGATTATTGACTCTAGTGCAAGTGGGAGACTGAAGGAAATATGCCCTAGAGGCAATAATAAAGTTATTATTTATTTCCTTATATCATGATAAATGTTTATTATTCATGCTAGAATTGTATTAACCGGAAACATAATACTTGTGTGAATACATAGACAAACAGAGTGTCAATAGTATGCCTCTACTTGACTAGCTCGTTGATCAAAGATGGTTATGTTTCCTAGCCATTGACATGAGTTGTCATTTGATTAACGGGATCACATCATTAGGAGAATGATGTGATTGACTTGACCCATTCCGTTAGCTTAGCACTCGATTGTTTAGTATTCTGCTATTGCTTTCTTCATGACTTATACATGTTCCTATGACTATGAGATTATGCAACTCCCATTTACCGGAGGAACACTTTGTGTGCTACCAAACGTCACAACGTAACTGGGTGATTATAAAGGTGCTCTACAGGTGTCTCCAAAGGTACTTGTTGGGTTGGCGTATTTCAAGATTAGGATTTTTCACTCCGATTGTCGGAGAGGTATCTCTGGGCCCACTCGGTAATGCACATCACTATAAGCCTTGCAAGCATTGCAACTAATGAGTTAGTTGCGGGATGATGTATTACCGAACGAGTAAAGAGACTTGCCGGTAACGAGATTGAACTAGGTATTGAGATACCGACGATCGAATCTCGGGCAAGTAACATACCGCTGACAAAGGGAACAACGTACATTGTTATGCGGTCTGACCGATAAATATCTTCGTAGAATATGTAGGAGCCAATATGGGCATCCAGGTCCCGCTATTGGTTATTGACAAGAGAGGTGTCTCGGTCATGTCTACATAGTTCTCGAACCCGTAGGGTCCGTGCGCTTAACATTCGTTGACGATATAGTACTATGAGTTATGTATGTTGGTGACCGAATGTTGTTCGGAGTTTTGGATGAGATCACGGATATGACGAGGAACTCCGGAATGGTCCGGAAGTAAAGATTGATATGTGGATAGTAGGATTTGATCTCCGGAAAGGTTCCGGAATCCATCGGAAGGGGTTCCGGATGTTTCCTGAAATGATTGGGCACGAGAAAACTTTATCTGGGCCAAAGGGGAAAGCCCACGAGGTTTTTGGAAAGCGCAAAAGGAAGTTTTGCGGAGTCCAGGGGCCAGACGCCAGGGTCCCTGGCGTCTGGGTCCAGACGCCGGGAACCCTGGCGTCTGGCCCTGGAGTCCGAGAAGGACTCTTGCCTTTCGGGTAAAACCGACTTTGTGGAGGCTTTTACTCCAAGTTTCGACCCCAAGGCTCAACATATAAATAGAGGGGTAGGGCTAGCACCCAAGATACATCAAGAAACACCAAGCCGTGTGCCGGCAACCCCGTCTCCTCTAGTTTATCCTCCGTCATAATTTTCGTAGTGCTTAGGCGAAGCCCTGCGAAGATTATTCTTCACCAACACCGTCACCACGACGTCGTGCTGCCGGAACTCATCTACTACTTTGCCCCTCTTATTGGATCGAGAAGGCGAGGACGTCACCGAGCCGAACGTGTGCAGAACTTGGAGGTGCCGTGCTTTTGGTACTTGGATCGGTCGGATCGTGAAGACGTACGACTACATCAACCGCGTTGATATAACGCTTCCGCTTACGGTCTACGAGGGTACGTAGACAACACTCTCCCCTCTCGTTGCTATGCATCACCATGATCTTGCGTGTGCGTAGGAAATTATTTGAAATTACTACGTTCCCCAACAGTACATACCTACGGAAATGATTGGGTTTCGATGCCTCGCCCGATCACACAAGGTCCCAGCCTGGGTCCCAGGAGGGCCTATCCTCGACGATTTCTGGGTTGTGTGGGAAGGATACCCTATCGCACACACTCACTTGGCGACGGTTCCAGATGCCGTCGCGGAAAGGGGTTAAAAATTGTTTGTTTAGGACCGACGCGCACCAGTGTACATCCTCCTATCATGTGGTTGTCTAACATCAAAGTTTATTTCGTCTGTATCACGCATCAATTTGTTCTGAAGAACTATATTGTTATTGCTTTTTCTTGTCGGCTTGACTTAACATGGCACAGAGAAAGAGGAAGGAACACAGAATGACATGGGATGGTGTAAGTACTAAGGACACACTACAAAAAAATACACTTCCGTGATGATATGTGTTTGTCATAGTAGGTCACGTTTCTGTCATGCATGTACATCCATGACGATTTTATGACAGAATCAAGATAGTCATAACTGTGCTGTCGTAGAAGTGTTCCATGACATTACCAAAATTATCATCATGGAAGTGTTCGCTGCCATGATGATAAATGCCGCGTCATGGAAGTGCTTTCGTCAAGGGTGATCGACACGTGGCATCCACCGTAATGGGTCGCCGTTAAGCTATCGGGTCCGGTTTTGGATCCGATAACCCGCTATCAGCCACGACCAATGATGATTTTCCATGTGTAAAATTCTCATTGGCCGACGGAACCACGTGTCAGCTCCGCGTCGGCACAGGTGTCCCTCATCCAATGGGCGAGATGCACCTATGATATGTTGACACATGGACCGGCCCAAAAGTGGCCCATAAAGATTAAATGGGCCGGCCCAACTAAAGGCCAATGAGATTTCATCAACCATAATGGGATGGCCCAGCTAAGGGCCCATGACATTTCGCCAACCATAATGGGCCGGCCCAACTAAAGGCCCACAAGATTTGGAGGACACTAATGGGCCGGCCCGTTAAAAGGCTGCCATGTTTTGGGCCAAATGCCGGCCCATAATTGATCCGGTCCATTAAGAGCCTGCCACGTTCCGGGCCCAATAAAGGCCCATATGAGATCCGGCCCGTTAAAAGCCTACCACGTTCTGGGCCAAATTACGGCCTAGATCAGATCCGGCCCTTTAAGAGGCTTAGGGCTAAATTATGGCCTATATCAGATTCGGCCCGTCAACTGGATGCTATGCTTTTGGGCCCACTTGCTAGATGCCCATTTAGAAATTCAGCCTGATATTAGTTTCGGCCTGTTAATGGCATGTTTTACAGTTCGGCCCTATATTTATTTCGGCCTGTTAAAAGCCCATCATATAGTTGGGCCTAACTACGGCCCGGTTGGCATCCGGCCTGCTTAGAGCCGATATTGTGATTGGGCCAAACAAGGACCGAGACAATTTTGTCCTGTTAACGGCCCGTGATGTGATATGCACAATCATGGGCCGAGGTCTATTTCGGCCTGCTGCCGGCCCGTGAGCTGTTCGGCACGTTTCACGCCCAACCTACTTTTCAGCCTCCTAAAAGCCCATTCAATTTTCTTGCGAAAATAGGGCCGACGGTTTACTCGGCCTATTAGAAGCCCAAATATACTAGTGGGCCAGTTTACATTTACGCCTGTTAACGGACCGATTATGTAGTGATTTGCATGACGGCCCGATTATGTACCATAATTTTACGGTTTGGACGGTTTACTGCGAAGATAGGATATATATACAGTAAAATAACTGCAACATCGTGAATTAGAAAAAACCTAGACTATACAATAAAGAAATTACAGCATATTACATCCACTGGGCATCAAAGTTCGCCACTAGGATAATAAAGCAAAAGCAGACAGCAGATTACATACACTGGGCATCAAAGATCGCCACTAGTGCAAATAAACACGCCGACAAAATAATATACAAAACCGACAGCACTTCAATAGAGTTCAAGAAAGGTTAGCCCTGCTCGGGAGCTGCAGCGCAAGCAGCTGAGCAAGCTGATGAGACTACGATTGTTTGACACTTATATCCTCCTCACTCTGAAAGATAAACAAGCAGACAGATGACAGGTTTTGCACATATAAGTATCAATGCTGACAATTCATGACATTTCTTACTGACGAATAAAGTGACACAGTTTAAAATAGCATTAACACAATATGGTATTATTCAGGTTAAGACATGGCAGGAAATGACATTGTGAAGGAGTTGGCAGCTTCACGACACCACTGGATTATAGATCAAGAACTCATAAGTATCAATGGTTAGTGTGCTGTCAATTTATCCCATTTCAGATTGGCAAATAAAGAGACGGTTTAAATAATAGTAGAATGATATGACATTGTTCATAGTTAAGACATTGCAGAATATGGCATTGTGCTGTAGTGGGTAGGTTCACCATACCACTGGATTACGGATCAAGAACAGAAGCATACATGCAGTGCAAAAGAAGATCTCTTGCTCAGTATAGTTTAATTTACATGGTATGAAGAAGGAACTTGGTTGTACAACTGAAAACTTAAATTGAGAAGGACAAACATGCAATTTGAATCAAACACCAAAAATAAACATGCAATTTGATGCAAACACCAAAAATAAACAGCTGTTGCAGTCATGCCTAACCAAATATATACAACAAAGTTTGAAGGCTTGAGAAGGACAAACTTACATTATTGGTGAAGACAGACTTTATAAAGCCCTTGTCCGTGCTGATGGGGGGCAATTCAAGAAGTTTACCACAGAATCTTCTTCATAAGCATTGCCTTTATTCTACATTTTGTTAAGAGTAAATATAGATGTGATAATATAAGAAAAAATGGAGAATATTTAAGATAAGATGAAGAGTGATGCTACATAACCAAGTAGCTATAAATGTAAGTACATCGATATAGGCAAAAGGTACAGCCAAGAGCAATGTAGAGCTACACTTCTTCAGGACCATCCAACCTTATGTAAGAGTAAATATAGATCTGATGCGTAGAAAATGGAGGGCAAAGGAAAATAAGATGCATAGTGATGGTACATGAACAACTACCTGTCAATATAAGTACACTGATAAAGGACAGCAGGTACTTACAAGAACAATGTAGAGCTAAAAAATTTCATTGGCATTGGATATATTCTACACTAATGTAACATTCATACAGATCAGATAATTTGGAGCGAACAATTGATAAGCAAGCTATCATGCATACTGCTGTCACATAATGAACCAGGTATGAATGCAAGTACAGTGATATAGGACAACAGGTACTAACAAGAGCAAAGCAGTGGGCAGCATATTTGCGATATCCTATCGTTCTTTTCAAACCGGAATTCTTCTTCGAGCTGATTTCCTACAAAAAAGATCTGTAAGGCACATGCGAAAAAGTAGAAGTTCAAATTGTCATGTGATTTCATAGACAGTACCTCATCCCGGGAATGAGACCAGTGCATAACAAGGTTTTTCCATTCAATGTCTTCTAAATTTAGCACAGGAGACTTCATCGGAAATTCGTTTATAGACTTGCCATCAAAGTGTGGTTTCCTCAGGTAACATCGATACTACTGCAATGCTTCCTTGAAAAGCGCAAGCAAGCTTTGCTCGTCATGACTATCCAGATTGACCCTCGCCTACTTACAACAATGTAATGTAAATCATTGATGTGTTCAATCAGCAGAAAACAGGAAAATAATCACCATGAATAATAGCACTTACACGTAAGTGGGACAGGAAGATGGGAAAATTGTGTTTGTCTTCACTATAATCTTCCCATGATGGGAATATATGCACGTAGTCCCTAACAACATTGAAAGCATTGTCTTTAAAACTGGGAATAACTGGAATGGGGTTCCAATCTGCAGGAATTGGCCGTCTCTGCAGTTGGGATAGGTCTTCGGCCGGTGGACTTGCTGTACTTTTTGCTGGAGTGGGATTTTTCTGTGGTACGGCTGGTGCTATGGCAACTGAAATTGGCATACCCTTTTGCTGGAGTGCAGGTCCTGTGTGGTGGGGCTAGTGGTGTGGCCAGTGAAGTATGGGTACAGTCTGCTGGAGTCGGTCCTACGTTTTGTGTCACTGGTTGTACAGCCAATATAAGTGGGGTGCTGTCTGATTTCTCTGGCACCACCACGTTTTTCAAGGACTTTGCTGGTGCTCCTTAAGGTTCGGCAATCACCCTCTTCCTTTTTGATGTCTGATGCACAAGAACAACATTTGAGTGAAAAAACATGGTATGATGACAGATGGAATATGTATTGATAATGTATGGGCATGGCATCTTGACATATATGATGAGTAAACTAATCAGATGGCGGTGCAACAAAGTAGAAGAAATGCAAGACAACATATGCAAGATAGACGCAATCAATAAAACCTTGCCAAATTAGAACAGGCACCTTGATGGGTGAACAGGACAAGCCATCTGCCTTTGACTCCTCGAGCATAGAATCGTCATTAGGATCATATTTTGAACAAGAATCTACAGGTGGGGAGCGTATGAGTCTCATCGCATCCAGAATGGCACTCAATGCCTTGGTGCCAATTTTGTAAGTCATTGAAGTGTTCCACAATATTCTTCTGAAGCTCGGATTCTGATATTCACAGTAATTACGTATAATATCTGAGAACCATGAAAACATAAATAGTAGTGAGATTATCTTTGTAATGCAGAGGATATTCTAATATAGGGGCACCCCTGTAACCCCTTGTGTGCTATCACTGGATTCTGATGAGAGAGATCATGTGTGCTGTAATATGGTGCATGCATTAATATAATATGGCAAAAGTACACAAAAAATAGGTTCCAGAAGTAAGGATAGTTGGCAGATGATAAGTTCATAATATACTGTATAGAGAGTTTATGGCCAAACCATGATAACAAGAGCACACAGCAACTAGGCATATCGTAGTGTACATAAAAGGGGTACACCAAAACCATGATATATAAATCGGGAAAGTGGAACTGGCTGGAAAATACGTTGTTGAATTGCCGCTACTAATTGAAAGCCTATCGATCACGTACATGCTAGCTCTTTTAGCTGTTGACTGCAAATGTCCCTGCGCCCCTTCCGGACAAGGAACATACTGTACGTACTAAATACAGAATAACAAAATAGGAACATGTTAAAGAACAGAAGAGGAAGCATATTCTTGAGGTTCCGCTTCATTGCATACAATGTTGGTTGCCCACTCATGATGAATCACAGCGCCAAAAGAAATGCAATTCCATGCTGTCTTTCTATATGTGGCCACATGCATTTGGAAAATCAAGTGGGAGCATTACCTGACCAATTAAATGTGTGTCTGTTAACTAATACCAGTATCATATCACAATTCGTATTTGAAGAACTAAGCTTTGGACTTATGATTGGTGTGTTGTTTAGCTTCAAGAGTGGACTGCTGCTAGTGCTGACACATAGCAGCTACACAGATCATAGTGTAGATATAACGGGAAAACCGTAAGCATTAGGAGTAAAATCAAGAAAGTGGAACTTGCTGGAATATATGTGCTAGTATTGCCGGTACGGCTAGAAAGGCTTCGGATACCAGCTCTCTTCAACTGAAGGTGCGGTACTATTAATATCAGTGTAACTCTCAAAGGTGACACAGCTCCCCGCATTTCCTTGCTAATCTTATAGGATTCAAGTGGGCAGGCCACTACAAATCAAAGAGGCTCGAAGAGATCAAAGTGTCCATCACAACCGACCGTATAGACCTCTACACTGCAAATGTCCCTGCTCATCTTCACTACAAGGAACATACTGTACTACTATCATACTCCCTCCGTTCCAAAATATAAGTCTTTGTAAAGATTTCCACTATGGATTACATACAGATGTATACAGATACATTTTAGAGTGTAGATTCACTCATCTTGCTCCATATGTAGTCCATGGTGGGATCTATACAAAGACTTGTATTTAGGAACGGAGAGAGTACTTATTAAGAAGAACGGAAGAGGAACATGCTAAAGAAGAGCAAGCAGATTTTGGATAATAAAATGTTCGTTGCGCAGTGCCCACACATGATGAACCAGAGCGCATTAAGAATGCAACTCCCTGCTGTCTCTCTATATGTGGTGCACGTGCTTTTACAAAGTAAAGTAGGAACATTAGCTGACCAATTAAACATTATCTATCTTAGTAATATCAGCATCATATCAGATTCGTATTTGAGCAACAAGTTTGGAATTATGAGTGGCACGTTGTTTAGCTTGATGGATTGAGGAGCAGTGCTAAGCAGGTACGATGATGGTACTGAATATAAAGGCATGTCTACATGCAAGTCGCGTGACTTCTGTCATTTGGGTCAGTCGACCATTTTCAGGCGGTTGGATGAAGATCCTACGTCACCTAACCCTTCTTCTTCCTCGTCTCTGATTCTTCCCATACAGAACACTGCATGGGCCGCCGGCCGAATCACCGGCCCCCACCGCCTGTGTTCCTCCGCCACCCCCACCACCGCCCTTTCCCCCACCCATGTCGAGTTTTCTTCGTTCGGCGTGGCCACACCACCTCCCCCCACAACCATCGTTCCCAGCTGAGCCCCTTCCTTCGCACCGGCGAACTCCGGCGAGCTCTCCAGAATCGACTGACCCAATTTTGAAATTTAGTCTACTGTCATTTAACTAGTGTGGAATATAAAAGGGGAAAACCATAAGCATTGCGAGTATAGTGTTGTGCATGCCATGGCGAATCTGAAGGTGCACACCGGACAAAGGAGAGTTTGCAACCAATGTTTGCTTTCAACTAGCAAGTAAGTGATGGACAAGAAATCAGTGGTGATCTATTTTCTTGCTGCGATAAATAAGTTGAGCAGATACGAAAGAGTACCGCCTCTCGTGCGGCACCGTGTATGCATCTGCTGAGAATTTGACGGTGCTGCGATAGTGATGGCTGTCGGCGGCGTGGAAGCAGATCTAGGAGGGTAGACGGTGGCGGCGGGGCACAATTGACGAGACGGTCATAGGAGCAGCGCCGACAAGGTGGACGATGGCGGGGATGAAGCGAGAGGACGGGATGCAAGGATCCCGGTCCGAAGCCGTGGATGAGAGAGGTCCATCTCTTGTAATGGCCGACGGCGTCGGGGTATCAGCTCCGGCATGGTGGAGGAGGACGGTGGTGGATGGGGTGGCAGAGGGAGGAGGCTGGGGTGGAGAGGGTGTTTTGTCGCGCATGGAGTACGAATGGGGAAATGGAGGGAGAGAGGAAGGGGGGAACCATGTCTTCAGGGCGCGCTTGTCTGAAATGCGAGGAAATTTAAAAACTTAGCCCCCATTTAAAATTTCCTACATCACAGCAATATTAGTTGGTTGGGGATAGGGCGGTAATCTCGCATACACCAAATATTTGCTGACGAAAGTTTGTTTTTGGCGCCCACCGTGTATGAATTGGGGGGAGTCGATTTCGGTCGAGGAGACACTGTGTTTTGGAGCCCACCGTGCATGAATCCGGGTGAGAGGCAGTTATGTCACGTTTGAGTGAAATTACAAACCTACCCCTATCGAAACCTATAGAAATCGAGCCGATAGGCTTTGCGTGTCAAGGATAGGCAGTAATTTCCATCTCGCAGATTTTGGTTTTGGGCGGTTACTGCAACTTTCCCTGCTTCGTTCAAATTTTTGCAGAGCAAGAGTGGACGTTTACCATGCCAACTCAATTCGAATCTAGTTTGTATTCTATTTTTTCGGGCAGGATCCATTTGCGATTGGAACAAAATTCTATATAGATTTTTTATGTATACTTTCAAAAGCACAACAAATAATTCTGCCCCTTTATATGTATATAATATGATTTACAAATACAATGATCTCAAAATCATAAGGTTGAATTCAAAAAAAAATTAAACCATATTATGTTATACTAAAATGTATGGATCAGTAATATCTACATATTAAATAACATAGATGCGCGTGAATTCATATGAGTATGCATGTTTGATAGATCAATTTTGGTTCGAGTATGAATTACATGTATCATCATCTTGAATTCAAACATTTGATTCCCTTTTATGTTGACTCCTTTCACGCCCATCTCTCTCGCATGCTCCTTCATGTAGCTATCATTCTGTTTTCTCCAGCTCACCCACACGCTCACTTCATGTTTCTCCTATCTTCGCAAACAGGGTCTCTCGACGTCTCCCTTGAGAAGTGTCACACTCTCCCTATCATTATACATTACATGGTTTTCATTATCTCTCACGTCTCTACCGTTCTCTGGTATCACTAGGTACCTAAGCTTTCTTTTTCACCGCCACACACACAGTCTCACTCGTCTTTCACTTTGTCTTTCTCTCTATGGGGTTCTCTCACACACCCTATATGTCTCTAGATATGACTCATACCACTAAAATTACTCTCTCCTGCAGACACAACATTTTTTGTGGTCTCCTTTCCGTCTCCATCCCAGTTATAAAACTGACACTATTCATTTGTTTACCGATCAGACAAACTCCCCCCTCTCTCTCTCACACACACAGCTCCTGCTTCCACTCCCCATCCCGACTATCGTCTCTCTCTTACACCCACAAAACTCCCGCTTTCGTACCCCTGACTCGTATTTCTCTCACATCATTGATCGACTAGCCTCCAGATAGGTTTATACACCCGCACACTCGTGCTTCCACTATCGGGTACATGTCTCTCTCGCGCTCCTTGTATCTATGTAGATTTTTCGTCCCTTCTTGAGACACGCCCTCTCGATCGTGCACACACACACTATCGCCTCATTTTAAGCTGATACCTCTCGCACAGACACTCTTTGTGTCTTTGTCACACATGCACTCCGTACTCCTCCTCTCTCCCTCTCTCTCACACACACAACACACACACACATGGGCTTTTTGCAACAACTAGCAAGATGGCCATGCGTTGCACGGAACATCAAGATGCATTTGTATGAGTAGTTTATCTTGTGGGAGAAAAGGATGAACGAGGGAAGGCCTTATTTGTAAATGTGGAGAGGGGTGTGGGTATCTTTTTGCAAAATTCCCATAGTTTCCTTCCTATCCGTCAGATATAAATCGGACGCCCTATATTATTGCAGGATGGCAGGCACACCATCATCATCAACTCTGTTTTTTATCTCTACTCTTATAAATAGCATAGTCGGTGATGATGGTGTGCCTGCCATCCTGCAATATAGGCTGTCCAATCTATATCTAACGGATAGAAAGGAAACTATGGCAATTTACCCGCACTCCTCTCCACATTTGCAGATAAGGCCTTCCCTCGTTCATCCTTTTCTCCCACAAGATCTTGATGTTCCGTGCAACGCATGGGCATCTTGCTAGTAAGAATAGAAATTAGAGATGTACCACTTCTCGAATCTTGAAACCAACAACATTCCTCCCTTTTGTCATCAAAACCGCCAAAGGAATATATTTTGAGTGAAACATACGTTATTTTTAGTGATACACGTATTTCGAAACTAGACTCTTTTTTCTATCAAATCGGTGAATATGTATTAATCTACTTTGATCGTGTGGCAACACATTGGCACATTGCTAGTAGTTATTACTACTGTATAATTTTTTGGACACCAGACAAATGGTGGAGTACATATACGAAGAGAAGAGGCGCACGCACGCAGTCGGTGTCTCGCTGTCTCGCACACATGAGAGTTACATAAAGGCACCGTTAACAAATAAACCCTAAAACCCTAGGCATGCGCGGGTACCGGGTACGTGGTGGAGCGCACCTTTGTAGGAATAGTCGGCTTGCGTGATAATTTGATCCATAGGAGTTGATGGTCGGGACCACAGGTGAACGACCTGGAGGCGGTGGTTCGCCAGTTGCCACAGATCATGTAGCCATGTTTAAAATATCAGTTTTAGCGGGGTAAGAGTTCCGATTTTCAAGGGCGCGTTATAAGTACTTAAGTAGTTTGTAGAACGATTGGTATTGAGCGAAAATGGAATTCATAACTGCTACTACCTCCTAGCCGTATGGTTGTATGGGTTTATGTTGCGGGATGTTGAACCTGGGAGTTCTAGGGAAAATACTATGGTTTAGATGTTGGTTTTCAGTAATGAAAACCGGAAGGGAGAAACCCTTCTTTGATAAAAAAACTACTACCTCCGTCCTGGTTTACTAGTCCCCATCGTATTTTGGGTCAAAGTTTGTCCACGAATTTTACTTGTAAAATGTGAATGGAAAACGAGATTTTGTTATACCCAAATAAAAAAGGACCGGAGGGAGTGATTGCTCTGACACAGATGCGACCTCTCATAGCGTAGGCATTGAACCAGCGCGCCAGCCAAGAGGGCCCCACTCGCTGCAGGCCCGGCTGAACACGCCTCCTCGCCGCACGCAACCGGCTTCAGACTGCCCCGCCTACCTCCATTGAATCCGCGCGTGTGCCGGCAACACATCCTTCCGCGAGCCGGCCGACATTTTAGAACACAAAAATTGATAAAAATATAATTAATTACGCATGGTCTTTACTTGTTGTGCTCGCACTAGTAGCAGGAACTAGAGGTTTTTCTTTATTTATAACTCTCCTCACATTTTTTGGGGCTTTGAAGTGAATCATGGTTGTGGACATTATCTATGAATGTGCAGATATCTGTGAACATGAGTTTGATGTGGAAGTTGAACTTGGAATGTTGGGCTTGTGCATGAACTATACCATGTCCAATGCTTCGTCTGTTATTGTTTGGAAAGTAATTGTTGTTATTACATGACCCTAAAAAAATTATTTTGTGCCACATCAGTAGATGCACAGACATCACAACAGGCATGCTGACTTGATAAGCATTTGAACCTAGCTATTATGAAAGAAAATTTGTACTGACAACAGTTTTAGATAGCAGGAGACGCCTAGCCTTCTCTGTCTCTGCTAGCTTCTTTCTGGCTTCTTCCATCTCTTCTTTGGCATGGATGAAGAGAGCATCTAATTACTCTTTTCGCTTCTTCAGGAACTCAGCTACATTCTCAAGGGCTGCTGCACGCTTTCTTCCAGCTTTTACTAGAGCCACGAGGACACGAACAGTTGACGACTCCACCTGGCTTGTGTGTAATCCAGCATCATCTGGGAATTTGCACCTTGTGTCTAATCCAGCATCATTAGGGAACTGGCACCCTGTGTGTAATCCAACCTCACTTTGGAAACATGATCTCGAGGTTGACCATACTTCCCTCCTCGCAGGAACTGCATCCTGACATGAAGTTACTTCTTTTTTAGATCAATACTCAGAGCAACCCAGATCCATTTAGTAGAAGCCAGATAAACATGACTCAGAGAAGTGAATTCAAAAGGGAAAAAAATTAAAAACAGACTACAAGGTGAGAATACCCACTTCCTACATCAAGCTAAAAGCAAAAGCACTAGGACGATTAAGACTCTTCTTATTACACATGAAGAACACGAGGCTAAGAGAAACAGAAACTACAACATATACACATCAAAGAACATGAGGCTAAACGAAAGTAATTGAAAGGGCAGTACTTACCAAAGCTCGTTTTACAGGTTCGGTGCAGCTCCTCTTTAACTTTCCACGCTCCATGAAGATGTCCCCAATATCCCGTGTTTGGTTTTCATTGCTCCTCTGCATGTTCGCACTCGTGGTTTTAAAATCTCAACATGGCAAGAAAAATATACTAGTAATACTCACGCATCTTGTGGGCAACATTAAAGCACTCGTCTGCCATGTTAGAGCATCTCCAACAGAAGCGCAACGCGCGGGGCTTTAAAAAGCGTTTACAGTGCTAAGATCGAGAAGTAGAGATAGAGAGTAGAGACATAGATAGTTCTCAGCATAGATATAGCATAGATAGATAAAAAATAGGTAGTTCATCTACTCCTCGTCGTCCGACTCCTCCTCGGTGATGTCCTCCTCCGACGTCTCAATGTAGGGGGGAAGATATCGATCGTTGTCGAATTCCCAGGGTGACGCTGCTCCTAGCCTCATGTTGAATTGAGCATCCGCTTTTCGCATACGCTTGTCCTCGCGATAGGTGGCTCGCTCCACCCTCCTCTTCTCCCTCTCCGCCCTCCTTTGCACGTAGAACTCGTGCTCGTTGATGATGTCCCGCGGGAAGCGTTGGCGCCACAATGCCATGGCTTCCTCGTCCATCTCGGCGATGCCTAGACGGTTCTCCCGCCTCCGGTTGTTGCGACGATCCTCGTCGGTGATAAGCCGCGGCAGAGGCACGAGCTCCTGCGCCCGCTCCCGCATCGGCATGTTGGGGAAGTTCAATGTTCTATAAGGCCACTGGAGGCGCCATGCCGCCACGTCGTACGGGTGGGCGGCCTCATTGGCGGTGTTGAAATTGCCGAAGCCGAGGCGCATCCCGTGGAACCGGATCTCGGCGGAGAAGCGGCCGGAGGGGCGCGCGCGGACGGCATTGTATCCCCAAGTTTCCCGGCGATGCGGCGGCATGGTGGCGCGGCGGCGGCGAAGCGAGAAAGAGCGGTGGCGAGGCGCAGAGCGGGGAGAGAGCGGTGGCAAGGCACAGAGCGGGTTGAGAGCGCTGGCAAGCCACAGAGGGGTTGGAGGGCGTTGGATTTTATAAAGCCCGCCGGACGCCGCGCACGAAAACTAGCGCGCGCCCGGACACTTTTTCCCGCTCGTGCGCGATCCTTTCCCGGCGTCCCTGCTGAGGGAGTCCTGGAATAGGGGGTCCTCGAACAACCGGACTATATCCTTTGGCCGGACTGTTGGACTATGAAGATACAAGACTGAAGACTTCGTCCCGTGTCCGGATGGGACTTTCCTTGGCGTGGAAGGCAAGCTTGGCAATACGGATATGTAGATCTCCTCCCTTGTAACTGACTCTGTATAACCCTATCCCCCTCCGATGTCTATATAAACCGGAGGGTTTAGTCCGTAGGACAACAACAATCATACCATAGGCTAGCTTCTAGGGTTTAGCCTCCATGATCTCGTGGTAGATCAACTCTTGTAATACTCATATCATCAAGATCAATCAAGCAGGAAGTAGGGTATTACCTCCATCGAGAGGGCCCAAACCTGGGTAAATATTGTGTCCCCCGCCTCCTGTTACCATCCGCCTTAGACGCACAGTTCGGGACCCCCTACCCGAGATCCGCTGGTGTTGACACCGACATTGGTGCTTTCATTGAGAGTTCCACTATGCCGTCACCATAAGGCTTGATGGCTCCTTCGATCATCGGCAACGATGCGATCGAGGGTAAGGTTTTCCTCCCCGGATAGATCTTCGTATTCGGCGGCTTCGTACTGCTGGCCAACTCGCTTGGCCATCTGGAGCAGATCGATAGCTACGCCCCTGGCCATCAGGTCAGGTTTGGAAACTTGAACTATACTGCCGACATCTGCGGGGACCTGATCTTCGACGGATTCAAGCCCATGTTAGGTGCGCCGCACAATCACGACGAGCATGATTTAGCTCTGCCGTTGGAAAGTGTTCGAGAGATCACACCTGCAATCACTCCGGCCCTCAATCCGGAAGAAATTGCGCCATCTGAGGACGGGTGGATGGACCCTGCCTCGGAGGCCGCACACTCGGTGGCGATAGAGCCGAATACTAACTCCACCTCCTACGAGACCCGTGTTGCCGAACCGTTGGATTCGTCCCCGGCCGCGGACTCCGAGCCGCCTGCATCCGTGCCCATCAAATCTGATTGGGCACCGATCATGGAGTTTACCTCCGCGGATATCTTTCAGCACTCGCCTTTTGGCGACGTGCTAAACTTGTTGAAGTCTCTCTCCCTGTCAAGAGACCCTTGGCCGAACTATGTCCGGCTAGAATGGGATGCGGACGACGAAGAAATTCGCGCCCCACCCACCACCCATTTAGTACCCACTGTCGACGATTTAACGGACATGCTCGACTTCGGCTCCGAAGACATTGACGGTATGGACGACGATGCAGGAGACGAGCAGGAACCACCGCCCACAGGGCGCTAGACTGCCACCTCATCGTATGACATATACATGGTGGACACCCCCAAAGAAGGGGATGGCGATAAGACAACGGAGGATAATCCCTCCAAGAAGCAACCCAAGCACCGACGTCAGCGGCGCCGCTCTAAGTCCCGCCATAGCAGAAGCAGCGATACCGGCACAAGAGACAATAACGCTCCGGATAGTGCCGAAGACGACGATAATCCCCTCCAGCCAGATCTCGAGCGGGAAGATGAACAAGCTAGACCTCCGGAATAGGCATCAAACGGAGAATCAGAGGATGACAATTACATGCCTCTCTCCGAAGACGAAGTGTGCCTCGGCGACGAAGAATTTGTCGTGCCTGAGGATCCCGTCGAGCAGGAGCGCTTCAAGCGCCGGCTTCTGGCCACAGCAAACAGCTTTAAGAAATAGCAACAACAGCTTCGAGCTGATCAAGATCTGCTAGCAGACAGATGGACCGAAGTCCTGGCAGCCGAGGAATACGAACTCGAGCGCTCAACCAAGAGTTACCCAAAGCGCAAGTTGCTACCTCGACTCTAGGAGGAAGCATTAAAACCTACATCACCAGCGTATGATGCGGCAGATCGGCCACCTCGTGGCCGAGACAGAGAGGCATATCAGCCCGAAGTTCAGCCCGCACCCCGCCGCCACTCAAACAAAAATACCAAGGCCCGGGGCAACACGCAGGACCTGCGAGACGTATTGGAAAACAAGGCAAAACATGCAAGATCGATCTACGGATCACGGGGGCGCGCACCAACGCGGGACGATGACCGTCACGCCGGATATACTAAAAGCAAATCCGGCCGCGCCGAATACAGCAGACAAGACTCATATGAACTGCGTCGTGATATAGCCCGGCACAGAGGCGCCACACACCCCCTATGCTTCACTGATGATGTAATGGATCACGAATTCCCAGAGGGTTTTAAACTCGTAAACATTGAATCATATGATGGTGCACCAGATCCCGCGGTATGGATCGAGGATTTCCTCCTCCACATCCACATGGCTCGCGGTGATGATCTACATGCCATCAAGTACCTCCCTCTAAAACTCAAAAGACCAGCTCAACATTGGCTGAATAGCCTGCCTGCAGACTCCATTGGCAGTTGGGAGGATTTGGAAGATGCATTCCTTGACAACTTCCAGGGCACTTATGTGCGACCACCGGATGCTGATGACTTGAGCCATATAACTCAGCAGCCAGGGGAATCGGCCAGGCAATTCTGGACCCGGTTCCTAACTAAGCAAAACGACATTGTCGAGTGTCCGGATGCAGAGGCCTTAGCGGCATTTAAGCATAACATCCGTGACGAGTGGCTCGCCCGGCACCTCGGCCAGGAGAAGCCGAAGTCTATGGCAGCCCTCACGACGCTCATGACCCGCTTTTGCGTGGGCGGAGACAGCTGGCTGGCTCGCAGCAACAACACATCAAGAAGTCATGGCACTTCAGATACAAAGGATACTAACGGCAGACCACGTCGTAACAGACACAAGCGCCGCAACAACGGCGACAACGCCGAAGACACGACAGTCAATGCCGGATTCAGCGGCTCTAAATCCGGTCAGCGGAAGAAGCCGTTCAAAAGAAGCAATCCAGGCCCGTCCAGTTTGGACCGCATACTCGATCGCTCGTGTCAAATTCACGGCACCCCCGATAAGCCGACCAATCACACCAACAGGGAATGCTGGGTGTTCAAGCAGGCCGGCAAGTTGAATGCCGAAAACAGGGATAAGGGGCTGCATAGCGACAACGAGGAAGAGCCTCGGCCGTCGAACACAGGAGGACAGAAGAGATTCCCTCCACAAGTGAAAACGGTGAACATGATATACGCAACCCACATTCCCAAGAGGGAACGGAAGCGTGCACTAAGGGACGTCTATGCGATAGAGCCAGTCGCCCCAAAGTTCAACCCATGGTCCTCTTGTCTGATCACCTTCGATCACAGGGACCACCCCACTAGTATCCATCATGGCGGATCTGCCGCATTCGTCCTTGACCCCATCATCGACGGATTTCACCTCACCCGAGTCCTTATGGACGACGGCAGCAGCCTGAACCTGCTCTACCAGGATACAGTGCGCAAAATGGGTATAGACCCCTCGAGGATCAAACCCACTAAAACCATCTTCAAAGGTGTCATCCCAGGTGTAGAGGCCCATTGCACGGGCTCAATCACACTGGAAGTGGACTTCGGATCTCCGGACAACTTCCGAAGCGAGGAGTTAATCTTTGATATCGTCCCGTTCCGCAATGGCTATCACGCACTGCTCGGACGAACCGCATTTGCCAGATTTAATGCGGTACCGCATTATGCATACCTCAAGCTCAAAATGCCTGGACCTTGCAGGGTTATAAAAGTCAATGGAAACACAGAATGCTCGCTCCGCACGGAGGAGCACACTGCGGCCCTCGCAGCAGAAGAACAAAACAGCCTTTCAAGGCAAATCGCCAATTCGGCGATAAAGACCCCGGACACCTTCAAGCGAGTCCGGAGTAACCTGCAGCAGGATCGCCTGGCACGTTCAGAGCTCGCCTAGCAATTCGGCCTCTATCCTAGTCCCGGTCAAGCGACGAAACCTATGCCGCGCGTACATAATTACGCACTAAAAATACCATGGGCATAGGCGGAGGCACGGCCAGGACACGTCCCACAATGCGGTTCAACCGCCCTAGGGGCTGTATACCTTTATCATTTTCTCTCTTTCAGGACCTTACTCTCTGGAAGCCCTTTCCGGTAGTCTGATTGCTGGACGCATTACGAGAAGGAAACACCAAGGAGGCAAGAAGCTAAGACATACAAAGGAATCCCCAGGTGGTCTGTAATAATGATCGAAGTACCCGTTTTAAATACCCATACACAACTTGCCCTTGGATAGGATATGTCAAATAGTCCTATTTTTTGCTTATTGCACTACTTGTATCAGTACGCTTCGACGTATTATTTAAATAACAATGCATAGCATTAGTCTATTATTGCATTACCCTTCCCTTTTTCCTTGTCTGTTTATTTACGACACCTTGCACCCGTACATTCTGGTATGACCAGTACGCCAGGGGCTTCAGTATACCCCATAATACAGCGTGAGAAGTCCGAACACTTTTGACAGTGCGGCACCCCGAACTTATAGCATTATATGCATCAGCTCCGAATCATGCCTTGGGTCAATAGTTGGGTTTGCCCGGCTCCCATGTTTTGGTACCTTACGTTCCGCAATATCAGCTAAGGTAGCGCTGGGAGAACTACTGCGATTGTGTCCTGGTTCTTCCGGACGAGCACCTCAGTAGAGAAAGCCGAAAACTGACTGTCATGATAAGGCGAGAGCTGGTCGCTGTTCGACGGGTCTCAAGTCCTTAAAGACTTTTTCCGCTTCGGGCGAGGAGTCGGCCTTGCCCGACTTAGGCGTATATAGCGCCCCAAATTCGGCCTTCCGAAAACTAGGGGCTTCGCCAAAATTTAAAATTGTAGACTTCTATGGCTAAGTGAGAGTGATAAAGCCTTATAGTCCGATTGCCTGGTTCGTTGTGCTGAACACCTCCCTCGAAGGACCCAAAATTGGGGTAAAGAGTGCTCAGGTTTATCCCGAACACCCCAGTACTAGTTACATGGGGGCAGAAGCCAACGACTGGCCAACTCACAGATTTTATAAACGGCCGCACAGAAGGTAATATTTTAAATCCACAAGCATTGCATAGCGCAAATGAACTCGTTTCATATTACAGGATCACATGAGTACATTTATTCGAATATTACATCCTTAGTACATTCCTCCGCCACAAGGCGAGAACCCTTCAGGACACTGTTATAATACATTTCGGGGTGGCGATTCCCCTTGCGTTCCGGCGGCCCTTCCTTCACCAGCTTCTCGGCGTCCAGCTTCGCCCAGTGCACCTTTGCCCGGGCAAAAGCCCTGCGCGCGCCCTCGATGCAGGTAGACCGCTTTATGACTTCAAATCATGGGCAGGCATTCACAAGCTGCCTTACCAGGCCGAAGTAGCTATCGGGCAGGGGATCGCCAGGCCACATCCGGACTATAAGACCCTTCATGGCCTGTTCGGCTGCCTTGTGGAGCTCGACCAGTTGCTTCAGCTGGTCGCTCAATGGCTTGGGGTGTTCGGTTCCAGTATACTGAGACCAGAACAACTTCTCCGTCGAGCTCCCCTCCTCGGCCTGGTAGAACTCCGCGGCATCTGACACACTGCGGGGCAGATCTGCGAACGCTCCTAGAGAGCTCCGAACTCGGGTAAGTAAAAGGAAATTTTCTTTCACATGCTTGCTTTGCATAATGAATGCCTTACCTGCCGCTATCTTCTTAACTGCCTCAATTTCCTGGAGGGCCTTTTGGGCTTCGGCCTTGGCGTGTTGTGCGCTTTCGAGGGCCTTCGCAAGCTCGGACTCTCGCGTCTTAGAGTCAAGCTCCAAGGACTCGTGTTTTTTGACGAGAGCATGGAGCCCTTGCTGCACCTCGCCGACCCGGGCCTCTTGTTTTTCTCGCTCAATGCGCTCCTTGGCCGCCTTGTCCTCAGCCTTAGACAACACCTTCTTCAGGGTCGCCACTTCGGTCGTGGCCCCTAGTAAAATTCATGACGATCCTATGATCTAAGCAACCACCCTTGTTTTTCTTATCAATATACAGACGGGGTATAACTTACCTTTGCTCTCTTCGAGCTGCCTTTTGGCAAGGCCGAGCTCTTCCTTGGACCTCTCAAGGTCCCGCTTCAGTGCGGCGACCTTCGCAGTACATGCGGCAGTGGCTAGCAGTGAAGCCTGCATATGCACATAGACATATTTCGATTAGACTCCCGCGGTTATTATTTGATCCTCTATTCGGCCTTGATTCGCAAACGCCAAACAGAGCATCAGGGGCTAGTGTCTATGCGGTAACATTGTCTTATAATCTTGTTACTTACCTCAAAGCCTGTTAGGAGGCTGGCACAGGCTTCAGTCAGTTCGCTCTTGGCGGACTGAACTTTCTTGACCACCGCACTCATGATAGTGCGGTGTTCTTCATCGATGGAAGCGCTGCAAAGCGCTTCCAGCAAGTTGGCCAATGCCTCTGGATGGACAGAGGCCATCGGCACAGGCGGCTTGCCCCTCTTAGCGAGGGGTTGCCTAACAGAGTCCGGAACCACTGGAGGTTCCGGCGCAGTATTCGGCTGGGGGCCGAATTTGCTGCCCCCATCATCAGAGCCCATGGGAGTCTTGCTCCCCTTGCGCCCAGCATCCGAAAGGTCGCCTTGAGGCGCCTCCAGGACTACCTCCCCTCGGCTCGGTGCCCTTTGAGACAACACTTCGACGTTGTCCGTAGGGCGAGGGGAGGAGGCGGTCGGAAGTGAATCACTGTTCAGATCCGACGGGTCCAAAGAACCATCCGATGAAGATACGTCGATATGGGCTCGGGACGGACTGCATAATCATGTTCGGCGTGATGAGAAGCAGTTCAATAAAACATACCAAGAATTATTATGGTATCCGGATACTTACGACTTCGCCAGGGGCTTGTCCCTGGGCAACCACTCCTCTTCACTGAAGGCGGCGGTGGTGGAGTTGTCCGGAAGAAGGGTTCTTCCCTTCTTGAACCCTTCGGCAGCCCCGGACGGGGCGGCCTTCCTTTTCCTGTCTCCCCCGGCTGGGGGGAGGGAGAACTTTCGTCTTCCTCCTCCTCGTTTTCGTGGGAGGAGTGCGCCTCGGTGCTCTCGGACGATGAGTCCGATATCACCCTGCGCCGGAGACCCTTCCTGGTCCCCGTGGTGTCGGAGTAATTGGCCACGGGTAGCCAAACCGACTACCCCTGGCTCTTTAGAAAAATTATCAGGCCTTTGGGCCTTCAAGCACTCCAAGCATTTGGGCCGCCTTCCCTGGCCGGCTACCTCTAAAGCCGACTCCCGGAAGGCGACCCAGCCTCGGGTAACCTCTCCCCAGGACGACTACGGGGTGGCCGACTCCAAGAAGCCGGCCAAGAAGGACGCCGGCTCCTAGCAGCCGGCCGAGACCACAACCACCAAAGCTGTTCCCACATAACGGCGACACGACAGGGTGTGGCCACAGTGCGGCCCACTACCCCCGAAGCCCGAGGCGGGCATGGCTACAGGAGGCCGTACGGGACGGCCGTCTACCATGCGGCTCGGCACTGTAGCCATGCTAGCCTCGACGTCATCCACGACCCACTCCTGTACGGCCCAAGGACTACGGGCCCCTTCAGCCAGAGAGAGGCGCAAAGGCGGCCCGTCCTTTCCCAGTCGGCCAAGAGCATAGCCGGCCTCCAGAAGCCGGCTATTCCCTTCCTCGAAGCAGGAGCCCCATTAAGGAGACAAGACGAGGTAAGGCTACAGTGATAGCCCCCGAGGCGGCCCGCTGCAGCCACGCTTACCTCGACAAAGCCCTCGTCATCACAGGCGAGGCTACAGTAAGCAGCCGCCGACAAGACCCTAGGTGGTGGGGCCGGCCTGTCGACCAAGTAGCCGGCAGCCGGCGGAGAAGCCGGCGAGCGTAGACACTGACGGCTGGGACCAGTTCCCAGTCGGATTACCATTGTACCCCCGTGGGGTAGGCCTATATAAACCCCCCGGAGCACCCATGCAAAGGGTTCGCACCTAAGCATAGTTGGCCTCTGAGCATAGAGCTGCCTCCTAAGCATAGCACACACACCATAGATAGAGAGAAGCAAGAGCTAGCCTTGTTCTTCTTCTCCCTTGATCTCAACAGCTCGAGGAGCGATTGTAGCTACCTTTTATCGATCTAGCAATCACGCGGAGACCCCGTGGAGCAGGACTATGGGTGTTATCTCGTCGGAGAGCCCCGAACCTGGGTAAGATTCGCCGGCGTGCATGTCTTCGCCTCATCCCGTTTCCGGGCACCGGCGACGTTTTATTGGCTCCCACAATGATAAGCCATCCCTTGGCATATGTCGCACCAACCACCCGACATTTGGCGCCCACCATGGGGCCAGGTGCACCGTCGTCCGGAGACCTGTTCTGGACGGGAACCCTCTTCCTCCCCTGCGAGCGCAGCCAGCCTGCTGCGCCCGATGGTGTTTGCCTCGACGCGCTGCAAGGCGTCGACGACGCCTGCGCAGCGAGCCGCCTCGCCGATCTGCTCGGCGAGACTCGCCTCTCCGACGAGCCTGCGTCCGACGCAGGCACCGACTACCCCGAGAGCCGTCTCGTCAGCCTCCTCGACCAACTTCACGTCTCCAGCGAGCCTGCTACGGACATGGAGTCGGTCGGCTCCACCGACCCGATGCTCATCGACTCCGACACCGCGTCGCTTGACGCCTACCCCTCCGACGTGGTGGTCTTCGACGACCCCCTCCCTCGAGCTGACAGCGGCAGCAGCGCTGTCACCGAAGTGCTGATCATCAGCCACGTCTCCAACTCGGGCGAGAATGCCCGCGACGCCCTGCAAGCGGCAATGCACGACCTCTCCGCCCCCATCCCGGCCGATGCCGACGCCGAGACCCTGGAGGCACGCCGCCTTGCCCTCATCGCAGAGGGCCAAAAGATAGCCTCGATGACATGCCTCACCGAGGCCCACCAGCGCGAAGTCGAGCGCGCCGCCTTCAGCACGCCGCCGCCTAGCGGCCCAAGCCGAGCCGGCTTCGTCCAGAAGCGCGGCGCGGCCGTTGCCAGCATACTGGGCGCAGATCGCCCCGTCCACGCCACCCCGCTCGAGAATCTGCGAGCCGCTCAGGCGGCTGCAGAGGAGCTCAATGGGCTGGGGGCCGATGAGCTCCCCTACATGAGAAGACGGATCCAGCAGCTGATCGACGCGGCTGCAGAACGACACGAAGCCGGCGCCCGTGCTGATAGTCATCCCCCGCGCCGGGAACACGCCGCGACGTCCCGCTCGCCGACTACGAGCGGCGCGCGCCAGAAGAAAGACAAGGAGCCGGCTGCCAGCCGCAGCCGGACTCGCATCACCATCGAGCGCGACGCGGAGGGCCGCCCTCGAGCAATAGAGCACCATGGAAACCTGCCTCCTCCCCCGCCTCGAAGAGAAAGACGCCTCACTCCGCCGCCCATCACACATCCGACTCTCGGCGACCGACTCGGCCGCCGAGAAGGAGTCAGCGAGAGTGACGCCCGCCACAGGATCGACCGCCTTGCCCGATCCTTGGCGTTAGAAGAAGAAGACGATGTCGGCCCGCCATGCTTTGGCCCCCGCATCCGCGACGAGCCCTTCCCCAAAGGGTTCTCGCTCCCCAGAGACACGCCCAAGTATAACGGCTCAGTGAAGCCGGAAGATTGGCTCATCGACTACTCCACGGCCGTCAGCATAGCCAACGGCAATCGGTGCGTCTCCGTGAAGTATGTCCCCCTGATGCTGCAAGGCACGGCGCGCACATGGCTCAACAGCCTCAAGCCCTACAACATCAATAGTTGGCTGGACTTCACCGAAGTTTTCGTCCGCAACTTCACCAGCACCTACAAGCGGCCTCCCAAGCCTCGCCAGCTCTCCCTCTGCGTCCAGGGGCCCAACGAGTCGACCCGCGACTACCTCACGCGATGGGCCGAGCTCCACAACTCCTGCGAGGGAGTGCACGAGGTCCAAGCCATCGAGTACTTCACCGCTGGGTGCCGAGAGGGCACCCTCCTCAAGCACCGACTCCTCTGCGATGAGCCGGCTACCCTCGATGAGTTGCTGGTCATCGCCGACAAATACGCCACCGCCGACTCCTCGATGAAGACCGAGCTGCGAGTAGACACCTCGGGAAAAGTAATTGCTCCGGCTCCCAAGACGCCGGCTGGCGACCCTAACCGGCACCCCTACCAGAACGACCACAAGCGCAAGGGCCCCATGCCGACTTCCTCCAGTCGGCAGGTGGCCACTATTGAAGACGAGTAGCCAGAAGAGCGGCCCGCTCCCAAGAAGAAGGGTGGCCGACCGCCCTGGCAGCCGTCTTTCTCCTACGAGCAAGCACTCGACGCCCCTTGCAAGTTCCACAGCGGCGCGAAGCCGTCCAACCACACAACCCGGAAATGCCACTGGCTCACCCGCATCACCAAGGGCGAAGGGATGGTGCCGCCTCCGCCGCCCGGCCCGCCGCCTCCAGCCCCCCAGCAGCCGCCGGCTCGGCCGGCAGTCGGCGCCATCCAAGACGAATTCCCCGAAGAGCACGCCGCCTACGTCGTCTTCACTAGTCAAGCCGACGACAAGCGCAGCCGACGCCGGCAGCACCAAGAAGTAAACGCAGTCGCCTCTAGCACCGCCGAGTTCATGCACTGGTCAGAAAAGCCAATCAGCTGGAGCTAGGCCGACCACCCAGAGGTGATGCCTTCGCCTGGCTCCTATGCGATGGTCTTGGACGTCACCCTCGCGACGGAGAGGCGAGCTGCCAGATTTTCCCGCTTCCTGATAGACGGCGGAAGCAGTATCAACATACTGTACCGCGATACCATGGAGAAGCTGAACATCAAAGCTAAGCAGCTCATGCCGAGCCGCACCGTCTTCCATGGTATCGTACCCGGCCTATCTTGCTCTCCAATCGGCAAGATCAAAATGGATGTTCTCTTCGGAGACAAAGATCATTTTCGCCGGGAAGCGATATGGTTCGAGGTAGTGGACTTGGAGAGCCCCTATCATGCCCTGCTTGGCCGACCTGCTTTGGCCAAGTTCATGGCTGTGCCCCACTACGCCTACCTGAAGATGAAGATGCCGAGCTCGAAGGGGATCATCACGGTAGCCGGCGACTACAAGAAGTCCATCGAGTGCGCCATGGCCAGTAGCCGTCTGGCCGAGTCCCTCGTGGTGGCAGAAGAGAAGAAGATGTTGGAACGGGTTGTGGCCATGGCCGGCAAGCAGCCGGCCTTGTCCCCCAACCCCAAGGATTGCGATGCGCAGGGCTCCTTCCAGCCTGCCAAAGAGACGAAGAAGATACCTCTGGACCCGGAGAACCCGGAGAGGTTCGCTGTGATTGGGGCGAACTTGGACAGTAAATAGGAAGGCGAGCTCGTCGACTTCCTCCGTGAGAATCGAGACATCTTTGCATGGTCCCCAAAGGACATGCCGGGTGTCCCGAAGGATTTCGCCGAGCACAAACTACATGTCCGAGCTGATGCGGAGCCGGTCAAGCAACCCCTCCACTGACTATCAGAAGAGAAGCGAAGAATCGTGGGAGAAGAGATAGCCCGGCTCCTAGCCGCCGGCTTTATCATGGAAGTGTTCTTTCCAGAATGGCTTGCCAACCCAGTTCTGGTTCTGAAGAAGAATAACAAATGGTGTATGTGTATAGACTACATGAGTTTGAACAAGGCCTGCCCAAAAGATCCGTTTGCTCTGCCACGGATTGACCAAGTGATAGACTCCACAGCCGGATGCGAGCTGTTAAGTTTTTTGGATGCATACTCAGGGTATCACCAGATCAAGTTGGACCCGGCTGACCGCCTGAAGACTGCCTTCATCACACCCTTTGGAGCTTTCTGCTACCTGACAATGACATTCGGCTTGAGAAATGCTGGTGCCACTTTTCAGCGTTGCATGCAGAAATGTCTCTTGAAACAACTCGGCAGAAATGCCCATGTCTACGTAGACGACATTGTGGTGAAGACAGACAAGCGCGGTACCTTGCCGGAAGACCTGAAGGAAACATTCACCAACTTGCGCCGATTCCAGATCAAGCTCAACCCCGAGAAATGCGTGTTCGGAGTACCAGCCGGCCAGCTGCTAGGCTTCCTGGTCTCCGAACATGGCATTGAGTGCAACCCTGTCAAGATCAAGGCCATCGAGAGGATGGAGATTCCCACCAAGCTGCGAGATGTGCAGAAGTTCACTGGCTGCTTAGCCTCCCTAAACCGTTTTATCAGTCGACTAGGAGAGAAGGCTCTCCCCCTGTACCGACTCATGAAGAAGTCCACTCACTTTGAGTGGAATGATCAAGCCGACCAAGCCTTCCATGAGTTGAAGAAAATGTTGACCACTCCGCCTGTCCTGGCTGCGCCGACTGAGAAGGAGCCCATGCTCCTCTACATCGCCGTGACAAGCCGAGTAGTCAGCACTGTTGTTGTGGTCCAGCGCCCGGAGGAAGGCCGAGCTCAGCTAGTCCAGAGGCCGGTCTACTATCTCAGCGAAGTACTGTCCAGCTCAAAGCAAAACTACCCGCACTACCAGAAGATGTGCTATGGGGTGTACTTCGCTGCCAAGAAATTGAAGCCCTACTTCCAAGAGCACCCCATCACGGTCGTGTGCACTGCCCCGCTCGCCGAGATCATAGGCAGCCGGGATGCATCCCGCCGGGTGGCCAAATGGGCCATTGCCTTGGCACCCTACACGATCTTCTATCAACCCCGCACTGCCATCAAGTCGCAAGCATTGGCCGACTTCCTCGTCGACTGGGCCGAGACCCAGTACTTACCGCCGGCTCCCGACTCTACCCATTGGCGGATGCACTTTGACGGGTCCAAGATGCGCACCGGCTTGGGAGCCGGCATCGTCCTCACCTCTCCCAAAGGCGACAAGCTCAAGTACACGCTACAGATCCACTTCGCCGCCTCCAATAACGTCGCCGAGTACGAGGCGCTCGTACATGGGCTCCGGCTAGCCAAAGAACTCGGCATACGCCGGATCCTGTGCTACGGCGACTCAGACTTGGTGGTCCAGCAGTCATCTGGTGATTGGGACGCCAAGGACGCGAACATGGCGAGCTACCGTTTCCTCGTCCCGCAGATAAGCGGATACTTCGAAGGGTGCGAGTTCCTTCACGTGCCAAGGGCCGACAACGACCAAGCAGATGCCCTAGCACGGATCGGCTCCACCCGACAAGCCATACCGACTGGCGTCTCCCTCCAGCGCCTCCTCAAGCCGTCCATCAAGCCGTCTCCAGAGTCAGATTCCATCTTCGTACCGCCTGCACCAGAAACAGCCGGATCCGACTCGAGAAATCCCGCAGGCGGCACGGGGACTTCGACGACTGGCCCGGGGACTGCCGTAGTCGCACCCGGCCCGGGGACTTCAGAACCCGGCCCGGGGACTGCAACGACACAAGAAGCAGTGGCCGACTCCAATTCAGCGCCCAACCCACCCACCCGAGTCATGGTGGCCACATTAACAGAAGAAGAAGTCACAGCTCCCTCATGGGCCCAGCCCATCCTCAAGTTCCTAGTCAGCAGAGAGCTGCCGGCTGACGAGATCTCAGCAAGACTAGTGCAACGACGAGCCACAGCATATACAATAATCAACAGAGAGCTTGTGAAGCGCAGCGTCACTGGAGTCTTCCAGCGTTGTGTCGAGCCAGAAAAAGGAGTGGCAATCCTCAAAGACATCCACTAAGGCGAATGCGGCCATCACGCAGCCTCAAGATCCCTCATGGCCAAAGCTTTCCGCCACGGTTTCTTCTGGCCGACTGCCTTGGAGGATGCTAAAGAAATAGTCAAGAGCTGCAGAGGATGCCAAGTTTTTAGTTCCAAGCAACATCAGCCGGCTTCTGCACTCAAGACCATTCCCCTCACCTGGCCTTTTGCCATCTGGGGACCGGACATGGTGGGCCCTTTCAAGACAGCCCGCGGCGGCTTGACACATCTACTCGTTGCTGTGGACAAGTTCACAAAGTGGATCAAAGCCAAGCCGATCAAGAAGCTGAACGGGCCGACTGCCGTGACATTCATCACCGACATCACCACTCGGTACGGCGTGCCGCACAGCATCATCACCGACAACGGCACGAACTTCGCCAAAGGAGCACTGGCACGTTTCTGCGCGACACAGGGCATCCGACTGGACTTAGCGTCCGTTGCCCACCCGCAGTCAAACGGCCAGGTCGAGCGAGCAAATGGACTCATCCTCTCCGGCATCAAGCCCCGACTGGTTGTACCACTGGAGCGATCGGCCGGCTGCTGGCTCGAAGAGCTGCCGGCTGTCCTCTGGAGTCTGCGCACTACACCCAACAAGTCAACTGGCTTCACCCCATTCTTCCTCGTGTACGGTGCCGGGGCTGTCATCCAAACAGACATCGAGTTCGACTTGCCTCGGATCACCATGTACACGGAGGAGGAAGCCAAAGAAGCAAGAGAAGACGGCGTGGACCTACTGGAAGAAGGCCGACTATTGGCACTCAGCCGGTCCGCCATCTACCAGCAAGGGCTGCGCCGCTACTACAACTGCAAGGTCAAGCCAAGATCCTTCCAAGAGGGCGACCTTGTTCTCCGGCTGATCCAGCGAACAGCCGGCCAGCACAAGCTCTCGGCCCCTTGGGAAGGCCCTTTCGTCGTCAGCAAGGCACTCGGCAACGACTCCTACTACTTATCGACGCGCAAAAACCAAGAGCACGCAAGAGAGACGACTCCGGCAAGGAGTCGGAGCGACCATGGAACGCAAATCTCCTAAGAGGATTTTACAGCTGAAAAGCAGTATGTATCACGCTACCCTTTTGTATTAAGTACAAACCAACAGGCCCGTCGAACAGTACTCGGGGACTGCCTTTTTATTTATCTATGACTGACGAGTGTCATATCCATGAATATATTATTACATTTTGAATTTTTGTCCGGCACCGGGTTCGACTAGTCGGCCCGGGGACTGGCCGCCTTAAGCTATATCGAAAGTTCTTCCTAAAGTCAGAAAAGTAGTGCGCTGGCTCCCAAGTCCTCTCTTGTTGAAAGTCGCAGCTCAAAGAACTGACTGACCGACTAGCAAGAGAGAAGACAGAAAGGACGCCCACATGAAAAATGGCTAAGGAACAACTAACCTATATAGCAAAGAGACGGCCTCCAAATATGCCTGCCGGCTGTCAAAGCAGCCGGCTGGCCGGCTTCCAAAAAACTTAGCTTTAGTCCAGCAGAGCTAAAGTACTTCCCCCTCCCCAACCGGCCAGGCACTCCCCGGCTACAGATTGCAGAGCAACTGTTTGACTGGGGAGGCGGCAACCAAGGGAGGGCGGCAAAGGAAAAAGCAGAAGGACAAAGAGCAAAGTACAAGGAAAGACCAAATGCTTAAGATATATGTACATAAAGCCGCCAACAGGCCGGCAACAGACTTAAGTTTGAATACACCCAGTGGGTGGAATTGTGCAGACTTAACCAAACATTGTTCAAAAGTAACAAGACAGGAAAACAAAAGAAAGAAGACTAGGGCGCGACATGAAGGCCGAGCTGGTCGGTGAAGGCGGCCTCGCCGGTGAAGAAGTGGCCGCCTAGCTGGTCCCGGCTTGACCACCTCCTGCGGCAGGAGACGCACTCGCGCGCGACGTAGTGCTGGAGGCGCGGTCAGGCTGAGGCTGGCCGGCTACTCCACCAGCCGGCTCGGCGTCTTCACCCTCCTCCTCTTCCTCTTCGCCCTCATCACTGGAGTCGATCTCCTCCGCCGAGTCCTCACCGTACGCCGGGTCCAGCCCGAACCACTCTTCCAGCTAGGCGACTCCATTGTCGTCCACCTCGGGGCGAAGACGTTGGTGTCGGTGTAGTCGGCGATCGCCGAAGCCCGCCGAATGATGGCCAGCCGCACCGGCTCCAGCTCCGTGTCAGCTTGCTGCCGCCAGGTAGCCAGCTGGTCCAGGTTCAGGCCAGGATACCAGGACTTGACGAACTCCAGCGCCCGCCTGGCACCGGAGCGAGCCGCCGACGCCTTCCAAGCCTCGAAGCGGCCGACTGCTACCTCCAGCCAGTCAGCGGTCCGACTGGGGGTGCGAGGGACCACTTGGCCGGGCCAGAGGGCGGCCAAGACCTGTGACCCGGCACGCTGAAGCCGGCGGAGCAGCCGGTGAGCCGGCTGGATGCGAGCCTGGATCGCCAGGAGCTGTTCCTCCAGCGAGCGGCCGGCGGTCGGCGAGATCTCAAAGCCGGCTTGCCTCTTCGCTTGGCGACGGGGCTCGATGGCCTGGTTGGCGGCAGTTGAGTAGCCAGGGAAATACTCTGCGCGAAGAAGAAGAAAGGAAGAGAAGAACACCAAAATCAGAAAAACAAGCCATAGTGGCAGACGGCAAGAAAGGACGAAGGGGTAGACGACTTACCGTCAACTAGATCCTCGATCTGGCCATAGCCGGAGATCAGAGTCTGCCTGGCCTCTGCCCAGCCGGCCGCTTCCATCTCGAACTCGGCCTGGAGGGTGGGTTCGCGATCCTGCGCAGCCTTCAGCACCGCCTTGTGGCCTTCCTCCTGGTCGGCCAGCTTCTTGACCAGGCGGTCGCGCTCCTGCACCAAGGCGGCGAGCTCGGCATCCTTGGCACGAAGAGCAGTCTGGGACTCCCCCAGCTGTGCCCTCAGACCGGCGTTGGCCGCTGCAGGAACGGAAGAAGAAGATGAACAATAAGAAATCATCAAGGAAGATCCCAGCCGACTGCTCAGCAGTCGGCCCGAATCTCGGGGACTACACCCAGTGTGTGCGCTGACGCGCCCCCACATGAGATAAAGATCAAGTCACATACCTCGGCTCTCAGTAAGGTCGGCGGTCTTCTGAGTCAGCTCCCGAGCCTGGGAGTTAAAGGCGGCCGCTCGAAGGTTGTGGTAGTCCTGCAAGATGGACAGAAGACCGAAGTGAGAACAAAAACAGCAAAGGCAAATTCTCCAAGAAGTCCCAAGCCGCCTGCTCAGCAGCCGACTCGGAACTCGGGGACTACACCCAGTGGGTGCGCTGACGCGCCCCCACGGAAGAAATCAAGTTCAAGAAGAAACAAGACGGGAATACTAACTCGGATGGCTGCCTGCGTTGCGAGGAATTCGTCGGTGAACTGCCTCAGCGCCGCGGCTTGGCTTTGGAGCCGGGTCCGGACGTCTTGTGCAGCCACGTTCACTACGGCTGTCCCTCCGCCCGGCGTCCACCCCAAGGTAGCGCGGGCTGCCTCCGCGTCTCGGGCCGACGAGCCGGAGCCCACGGCCGGCTGTGGCTCCGACGCAGCCTTCTGCGGCTCCGACGCGGCCTTCCCCGCACGCCGGCTTGGCGGAACCCGGACCGCCACCTCAGCCCCCGCGGCCGGCTCGCCCTCCGCCGACTGTGCAGGCGGCGAATCAGGCCGGCCGCCTTGGGCCGCCCCAGTTGGCTGGGTCGGCTCCGGCCCCTTCTCCAAAATGACGACGTCGTCGCCGCTTCCTCCCAGCCCCGGCTGGGAACCGCTGGCTCCCCCTGGCGAGGGCTCCATGTCCCCAGGCGCCATGGCGCGCAGGGGGGTGACCATCAAAGCCTCCCCTGCCGCCGTCGCGGCCTCAGCCTCTGCCTGGGCCCTGGCTGCGGCCTCGGCGAGTGCCTTCGCCGCCTCTTCCTCCCGAGCCGCCTGGGCGGCGGCTGCCTTCCGTGCCTCCGCCTCCCGCGCCTCCTGCTCCTCCCACACCTCCCGCGCGTTCCTTTCTGTCGCCTCCTGGAGGGCGGCGCGGGGATCTACGCGGTGGGTGGTGCTCCCAGAGCCCCCTGGCGACTCGACGACGGAGCCGGCAGTCGCCCGCTCAAGTGACAACGGAGCTCTGATCGTCGAAGAAAAGGACGAGAGTTCAAGAACCACCAAAGAAAGAAAGAAAAGAAAGAAAGAGAGTACACAGAGAAAGAAAGCTTACGCCGACACGGTCTGCGGCTGCTTCACCACTTTGCGGAAGCGAGCCGCCTTCGCGGCCGCCTCTTTCCGCCTGGTGGCTGCCGCCCCGCCCCTGGGTTTCTTTGTTCGGCTGCCGAACAAGCCCTGGGCGGCGTGACGCTTCTGGCCTCCACCCCGAGCAGGCTGCGCGCCGGAGGAGCCCGCGTTGCGTCCTTATGCCGGCTGGCGGCGCGGGACGGCTTCGGCTTCATCCTCGTCCGGCCAGTCGTCGAAGGTAGCAGTGAACCCGGAGCCGCCTGCTTCGCCGCCGGCTTGGCCACCGGCCGGCTCGATGGCGTCGTCCATATGGACCGCCCCCAGGTCGGGGTCCTCCAGGTCGTGTTCGGTCCGGTCGGCGACGAAGCGACGCTCCGCGTCTGACCCGCTGGCCGGCCGAAGCAGAGGGCTCTGTCGAAGAACAAGCCGACTAAGTTAGAGTCAGCCCAGAGGAACTCGGCAACAAGGCTGAGAGAGAGAGAAAAAGAGACAAGGGGAGCGTACCGTAGGCGGAGGATTGGCACGGCTATATGGCTCCTTGCCGAATTGCCACTCTTCAGAGAGTTGGCAGTTGGCGAGGTAGTTCACCATGTAGGCGACCTCGTGCCGCGGCATCTCCTTGGTGCACATTCGGCTCGGATCGAGCTGGCCGCTCATCTGACAGATCAGATGAGGCCGGCTCTGGAGCGGAAGAACCCGGCGCGTGACGAACGCGGCCAGGAGGTCGGGCCCCGTCAGGCCCTCCGACTGGACATTCATCCGCAGTCGGGCGATGGCGGCGTTTCCTGCCTGCGACAGCGTCACAGCCCGGAAGGACCACTGGGGCAGCCTGCCCGCCGGTGGGCCGGCTACGTAAGCCGGCAGGTTGATGTAGTCGCCCCGCGGAGCGATGTTCCGCACGTAGAAGTACGACTTCTACCACTTCTTCACCGATTGGATCAGCGTGATGACGGGGAAGGGGTTGTCGGCGGCCGGTCTCCGCGACGCGATGAAGGTGCCAGTCTGAGCCGGCACGCCCCACATGCGCGTGCCCA
>NC_057814.1:549647747-549683201 GCF_018294505.1 Triticum aestivum
AGCGGAAGAAGGCACTCACTGGCAGGCCGAAGCCGCGCAAGAAGTGCGAGCGGAAGACCACCCGCTCGCCCTCCTGCGGCCTCGACGAGATTTCCTTCGCCGGCGCAAGGCGGACCTCCACTTTGTCCGCGCCGGGCAGCCGCCGCGTGTCGCGGAGGAAGTCGACGTGGTCGTCATGGACAATGGAGCCGTCCCAATCCCCGCCAAGCTGCTCTACATGGGGAGGCATGGCGAGAGCTAGCGCGGCGGCAGAGGAGCGTGCGGTGGAAGGGCGCGGCGGCGAGGCGCTGTTGCGAGAACGAGCGAGGGAAGAAGACGGTGGAAGTAGGAGGAGCGTGCGAGGGCCTGCCGCCCTCCACCTCCCCCTACTTATAGCCTCACGAGGCCGAAGAGGCCGGACGTGGGGGGGGGGAGACGTGGGATTAACTGCGCCCACTCCCCCCACGTCTCGCGATTATAGCGCATAAATGCGAGCCGAAACTGCCGCACGGAACGTGCGGGTGGTTTCGGGATACAAAGGATCCGCGCCTGGGCCGGGGCGCAGACGTGGCGGCCCCCGCCCTGCGGCGACATCCCGTCACGCGCGTGGGCTGGCAGGCTTTCCGGCCACGTGGTTCGCCAACGGCCCGTGGCCAGCCCGCGGCCCGGTGCACGTGCCTGCGGGTTCCTGCCCTCCGACTCCAGAAGATTTCAACTCGGGCGGCGCACCTGACCAAGGCCGGCTCCCAGCTGCCGGCTTGTCAAGATAGGAAGCTGATCGAGCTTCTCAACCCCTGCTCCACCTCGAAGCCCAATCAGCTTCGGGGACTACTGTCGGAGTAATTGGCCACGGGTAGCCAAACCGACTACCCCTGGCTCTTTAGAAAAATTATCAGGCCTTTGGGCCTTCAAGCACTCCAAGCATTTGGGCCGCCTTCCCTGGCCGGCTACCTCTAAAGCCGACTCCCGGAAGGCGACCCAGCCTCGGGTAACCTCTCCCCAGGACGACTACGGGGTGGCCGACTCCAAGAAGCCGGCCAAGAAGGACGCCGGCTCCTAGCAGCCGGCCGAGACCACAACCACCAAAGCTGTTCCCACATAACGGCGACACGACGAGGTGTGGCCACAGTGCGGCCCACTACCCCCGAAGCCCGAGGCGGGCATGGCTACAGGAGGCCGTACGGGACGGCCGTCTACCATGCGGCTCAGCACTGTAGCCATGCTAGCCTCGACGTCATCCACGACCCACTCCTGTACGGCCCAAGGACTACGGGCCCCTTCAGCCACAGAGAGGCGCGAAGGCGGCCCGTCCTTTCCCAGTCGGCCAAGAGCATAGCCGGCCTCCAGAAGCCGGCTACTCCCTTCCTCGAAGCAGGAGCCCCATTAAGGAGACAAGACGAGGTAAGGCTACAGTGATAGCCCCCGAGGCGGCCCACTGTAGCCACGCTTACGTCGACAAAGCCCTCGTCATCATAGGCGAGGCTACAGTAAGCAGCCGCCGACAAGACCCGAGGCGGTAGGGCCGGCCTGTCGACCAAGTAGCCGGCAGCCGGCGGGACCCACCAGCCGGCGGGACCCACCAGCCGGCGGAGAATCCGGCGAGCGTAGACACTGACGGCTGGGACCAGTTCCCAGTCGGATTACCATTGTACCCCCGTGGGGTAGGCCTATATAAACCCCCCGGAGCACCCATGCAAAGGGTTCACACCTAAGCATAGTTGGCCTCTGAGCATAGAGCTGCCTCCTAAGCATAGCACACACACCATAGATAGAGAGAAGCAAGAGCTAGCCTTGTTCTTCTTCTCCCTTGATCTCAACAGCTCGAGGAGCGATTGTAGCTACCTTTTATCGAACTAGCAATCATGCGGAGACCCCGCAGAGCAGGACTAGGGGTGTTATCTCCTCGGAGAGCCCCGAACCTGGGTAAGATTCGCCGGCGTGCATGTCTTCGCCTCATCCCGTTTCCGGGCACCGGCGACGTTTTATTGGCTCCCACAATGATAAGCCATCCCTTGGCATATGTCGCACCAACCACCCGACACGTGGCCTTCTTCTTGGCCTTCTTCTCCGGCACCTCCTAAGGTGTCGGAACCAGCATCTCTGTTAAGGAGCATCTGCTGGATCTTCGGGCAGGGGAGCCGGACAATCGATCCGCTCCGCTGTTGCTACCCAGTCCTGTTAAACGGCGTGGAGGCTTAGACCCCGCCCGTAGTTATACTGGGGAAATGAACGTCTTATAAGATATAAAAGACTTACCGGATTCGCAGGGCGCTTTGCGCTGAGTCCGCGGTCCTCGGTAAGGGGAGGTGGTACCTCGGAGCCCTTGAACAACACCTTCCAGACGTCCTTGTGCGTCGTGTCGAAGAGCTCTCGCAGCGTCTGGTGCTCGGCCGGGTCGAACTCCCACAAGGTGAATGCCCGTCTTTGACACGTTGACGAGCTTGATTTTCTTGCTCATCATGTTTTTGATGCATGTCTGAAGTCCAGTCAGCTCTACCGGGGACCCCAGGACAGGCCCTTCTCTTTCCAGGAGGCGAGCCACATGGGGATTCCGGATCGAAATTTGGGGGCCGCCACCCAGTTGGTGTCGCGCGGCTCGGTGATGTAGAACCACCCCGATTGCGACCCCTTTATGGTCTCCACATAGGATCCTTCGAGCCAGGTGACGTTGGGCATTTTGCCCACCATGGCGCCTCCGCACTCCGCTTGCTGGCCGGCCACCACCTTCGGTTTAACATTGAAGGTCTTCAGCCACAGGCCAAAATGTGGTCGGATGCGGAGGAAGGCCTCGCACACGACGATAAACGCCGAGATGTTGAGGATGAAATTTGGGGCCAGATCATGAAAGTCCAGCCCGTAGTAGAACATGAGCCCACGGACAAACGGGTGGAGGGGAAATCCCAGTCCGCGGACGAAGTGGGTAAGGAAAACCACCCTCTCATGGGGTTCTAGAGTAGGGATGATCTGCCCCGCATCTGGCAGCCGGTGCGCGATATCCGCAGCCAGATATCCGGCTCCCCGCAGCTTTGTGATGTTCTCCTCCGTAACGGAGGAGACCATCCACTTGCCTCCCTCTCCGGACATGCTTGGAGTGGTTTGAGAAGAAAAACGCGAACTTGGGCGCTGGAGCTCGAGTGCGCAAGAAGGGATGAGCTAGGAGGAAGAAGGCGTAGGTGAAAAGGGTGAATCCTTGTCCCTTTATAAGGGCGGAAGAGGCTATGCGCCTCCCCACCTACCTGGTAAAATCGCTTATTCCCCAAGCGCCGTACTTGATGGCGCGGTTGGGTTACCCACACCCGTATTGATGAGAATCCCGTGATAAGGGGACACGATCTCTGCTTCGACAAGACATGCCAAGGAAACCGCCTTGCAATACGTGTTGTGGCTGGTTGTGGAAAACGGTTCGAATAATGACCGGGCGGTGGTGTGATGTCATGCTGCAAAACGCGTCGGTAGATTAGATTTGTGGAAATACTATTCTCTCTACGTTGGTATGTGGAATTTGTTTTGCAGAGCCAGACACTATCCTTGTGTTCAAAATCTTCTATGGAGTATTCAGAGGAGGAACCCGCCTTGCAATGCCGAAGACAATCTGCGCGCAGGACTCATCGTCATTGAAGCCTGGTTCAGGGGCTACTGAGGGAGTCCTGGATTAGGGGGTCCTCGGACAGCCGGACTATATCCTTTGGCCGGACTGTTGGACTATGAAGATACAAGACTGAAGACTTCGTCCCGTGTCCGGATATGACTTTCCTTGGCGTGGAAGGCAAGCTTGGCAATACGGATATGTAGATCTCCTCCCTTGTAACCGACTCTGTATAACCCTAGCCCCCTCCGGTGTCTATATAAACCGGAGGGTTTAGTGCGTAGGACAACAACAATCATACCATAGGCTAGCTTCTAGGGTTTAGCCTCCACGATCTCGTGGTAGATCAACTCTTGTAATACTCATATCATCAAGATCAATCAAGCAGGAAGTAGGGTATTACATCCATCGAGAGGGCCCAAACCTGGGTGAACATTGTGTCCCCCGCCTCCTGTTACCATCCGCCTTAGACGCATAGTTCGGGACCCCCTACCCGAGATCCATCGGTTTTGACACCGACACCTGCTATCTCTACTCTCTTCTCTACTATTATATTCATTTTATATTTAATATTTATCTCTACTCTCTTCTCTACTATTATATTTATTTTATATTTAATATTTATCTCTGCTTGTCTACTCTCTACTCTTTTTTCTACTTTCTTTTTCTTTTCAAAAAAAAGTTGGTGATGATGGTGTGCCTGCCATCCTGCAATATAGGCCGTCCGATTTATATCCGACGGATAAAAAGGAAACTATGGCAATTTTGCAGAAAGATACCCACACGCCTCTCCAGATTTGGAAATAAGGCCTTCCCTCGTTCATCCTTTTCTCTTACAAGATAAACTACTCATACAAATGCCTCTTGATGTTCCGTGCAATGCATGAGCATCTTGCTAATTCTTCCATCATTTGCCACACTACTGGTTGCAGACGAACAACCTACTCAAGCACAGCGTGATATAGGAGCGACGCACAATTACAAGCTGGTATTCTGTTGAACCACTATAACCAATTACTTTTACGGGAACAATAGCAACCAGGAAATTTGAAGGGTAGGTAGGAACAAAATAGGAACTGCACATGTACTTCTAAGTGATTCAATACACACATTACCAATCGAGGAGGAGAACGATGGTAGCGGCGGCCTCTGTGCATCATGGTCTGCAACGGGAGTCAGTTCATTGTCCACGACGGTGGTGCTTCTACGCTTCGCGTCGGCTTCCGGGAAGCAGATCCGAGACCCTGGAAGATGGTGCCGGGGAAGAGGCTCCGTGTACGACGACAACGGTTGACCGGCTCCAGTGCGGCGTACGAGGTCGTCGATGAGGCAGATGCGCTGCGGTGGACGAGTGCGGCGATGGAGAAGGGGAGGAGCACGAAGGCTGCAGTGCCGTGGAGGAGTCTATTTTGGTGTGGGGATAGAAAATGTGGAGTATTCAGGTGTACTACTCTGCGTGCTGGGGTGGGGTTGGCTGGGTAGGGTGAACCTGAAGTTACGAAAACAGGCCCCTACCAAGCGTAATCCGTAGACCTGTTCCGAAGATTATGATGGTAACTTTGCACTGCTCGAATCAGGGTTGCGGGAGATTTTCCCGCCGACCTCAAAATTTTGTGACACTGAACTCCCCGTGTGGCGTGTTGGGTGATTGGGCTAAGCAACTAGCGAGTGGTACTAGTAACTACTAGTACTCCCTCCAATTTTATTAACTCTGCATATTAGGTTTGACCGAAGTCAAACTTCCTAAAGTTTGACCAAGTTTATAGAAAATATAAACATTTACCATAACAAATATGTATGATGTGAAAGTACATTCAATAATGAATCTAATGGTATTTATTTGTTATTGTATATGTTAATATTTTTTGTTATAAACTTTCTGAGAGTTTACAAAACTTGACTTTGACCAATGCTAATACGCGGACTTAAATAAAAACAGAGGGAGTACACATTTGTTTTCTTAGTTTGTAATGAATTAATCATTTGTTGTAATTGTGAAATAAATATATTAGACTACTGACTTTGAATGTAATGGTCTATAAAATTCAATAGTTACTATCATTGTTGAATTCCAGGATGTATACGAGGTCTATATTACTTCACAATATGCTCAAACTCACATAATCCCATTCAAATGAGAATTTAAATGCATTTCATAGTTATTACTTTGTAGGATGCAACAAAACCAACCATAACTCTACATCATCCATTATAAAAGCAACATTTTGAACACATCCCAATGTGTAAATGAAAAGTGTAGAGAGAGCTTGTGAAGATGGAGTAGATAGGGCGGTAAAGATTGTGTGTATGTAGACTAGACAGTAGGAGACAAACCTAACGAGAGAGAGAGAGAGAGAGAGAGAGAGAGAGAGAGAGAAAGAGAGAGGAAGAAGTTAGGTATGTGAGATAGATGGAGACATGTAATATACGTGAGATGTGTGTGCATCCAGATTCTGTAGACGTGGAAGGAGAAGAGACAACAAGTTTGATGAGAGAACTGGAAAAACATGGACGAGAGGGGAAGGATCTCGTGGGTTGAGGGATTGATAATTTTGTGCGGGAGAGAGAGGGATTGGTAATTTTGTGCGGGAGAGAGAGGGGGAGGAGGCAGTCAGCCGTCGTCACATCATCCTACTTCCAAATGGCCCCGCATTCTCTAGTGCAGTGTGGTCGCCGTCTTTGATCTCCTCGATTTCCTCTTTGAAGGTTGAGGTGTTGTGCATGCTGGGGTGCAGAGAAGCACACGCGAGAGTGGTCTCCATATAGCCTTTGATGGGGATGAATTGTGTGCTCGGGGGAGGGGGAGTGAGTGTGTTGTGTGTGTGGGCGTGTGTGTGTGTGAGGTATTGAGAGAAATCAAACCTATGGAGAGAAATGTGTGTGTATGTGATGGAAAGCTACATGCTAAATAGGGTTTTCACGAAGAGATTGTGCGTGCGAGATAGAGAGCGATGTGCGGGCCTTGAGGTGGGCACGGGCCGGGTGAGGGTGTGAAAATGTGTGCGTTGATGCATGTGTTACATGCGATCGTGCGAGGGACGGACGAATGGAGAGAGATGGTTGTTGTGTTACGGATGCTCCTCTCTCTCTCTCACACACACACAAGTACAAATAGAAGACCGTTCTCTCATGTATACACAACGTATCGGCATCTGTCTATGTCTCACTCATGCATGATCATCTGCGCATTCACACCTCTCTATGTCTCTGTCACACGCACACCGACTCCACATTGCCCTTCAGCCACAGAACACATATGGACACATACACACGTTCTCTCTCAGTCACACACACAAAATCAGTATTAAAAAAAACTGGGCGCACCTAAAATGTCCAAATCCAAATAAACACAAACTGGAGCTAAATTCAAATATATGGAAATATTGTAGCATCAAGAACTTTTCCAGGAAAAAAAGTTGAGTAATATTCGGGGATTGTTTTCGCACACACAAAAAGGTTCGGCGGGTGTCCTGCGAGCGCGACATGGTGACGCACCGTTCGATCGACCGCGCGGCCGCGGTTCACGCGCTTGTACAGGATTCCGTATCATGGCTGTTTTAACTAATATAAGTGTTGCCTCAGTCTAATGTTTACGTGTACTAGTACGATAAAACTAAACTAAGCTCCCATACGCGCACTCATCAATATGCCGCCGGCGCCGTTGCGCATGCCGGCGCCCGTGTCGGGTGGTAGGTGCGACATATGCCAACGGGTGGCTTATCATTGTGGGAGCCAGTAAGACATCGCCGGTGCCTCGAAACGGGATTAGGCGAAGACATGCATGTCGGCGAATCTAACCCAGGTTCGGGGCTCTCCGTGGAGATAACACCCCTAGTCCTGCTCTGCGCGGTCTCTGCATGATCAATAGATCAACACAAGTGGCTACAAGTGGCTCCTTGAGCTGTTTGGCTAGAGGAAGAAGAAGGGCAAGGCTAGCTCTCCTCTTCTCTCTATGTGGTGTCTAAAACTCCAAGAGATCAACCCTTTGCATGGGTGCCCCAGGGGGTTTATATAGGCCTACCCCCTAGGGGTACAATGGTAATCCGGCTGGACGCGGGTCCTGGCCGTCAGTGTCTGTATCCACCGGCTTCTCCGCCGACCGCTGGGGCCCGCCGACTGGTGGGTCCCGCCGGCTGCCGGCCACTTGGCCGACAGGCTGGCCCCACCGCTTGGGGGTCTTGCCGGCGGCTGGTTACTGTAGCCTCGCCCCTGAAGCCGGCGGCTGGTTACCGTACGGCGCACTGTGGCCACGCGTGCTCCGGGATTCGAGGGTGGCAGGACGTACTGTAGCCACACCCCGTCTCGTCACCGTTATGTGGGTGCAGCCCTTGAGGGTGCAATCTTGGCCGCTTGCCGGGAGCCGGTCTTCTGGTGGCCGGCTTCTGGGAGTCGGTCCTCTTGTGGCCGGCTTCTTGGAGTCGGTCATCTTGTGGCCGGCTTCTAGGAGTCGGCCATCTTGTGGCTCTCTTTGGGAGGGTTTTTAGGGCTGGGCCATCTTCCAGTAGTTGGTCCGTGAGATAGCCGGCCAGGGGAAGGCGGCCCTGTGCTTTGGGTGCTTGAAGGCTTGATCGGCCCGATAATTTTTGAAGAACCAGGGGGAGTCGGTTAGGCTACCCGTGGTCAATTACTCCGACAGTAGTCCCCGAAGCTGGTTGGGCTTCGAGGCTGAAAGGAGGACGAGAAGCTCAACCAGCTTCCTATCTTGAAGAGCCAGCAGCTAGGAGCTGGCTTTGATCAGGTGCGCCGTCTTGGTGAGGTTTTGAAGTCTGAAGCCGGGAGCCAGCTGGCGCGCACGTCGGGTTGCGGGCCGGCCGCTTGCCGCCCGCGCGCCATGTGGCACCCTTCGGCTGGAAGAGCCTGCCAGCCTACGCGCGTGACAGGACGTCGCCGCAGGCCGGGGCCCGCCACTTCCACGCCTAGGCCTAGGTGTGGATCTTCTGTGGCCCAAAACGGGCCATTCGCCTTCCAACGGCAGTTTCCGCACGCCGTTAGTGCGCAATAATAACGGGACGTGGGGGAGTGGGCGCAGTTAATCCCTCGTCCCCCCATGCCTCGCCTCCTCGGCTTCGCCGCACGAGGCTATAAATAAGGGGAGGAGGGGGAGCGGCGGACGCTCGCACGCTCACCCTCGCTCCGCCATCTTCTTCTTCCTGCTCTCCGCAGCTGCAGCCCCTCGCCGCCGCGTCGTCCCTCTAGTCATCGCACTACCCCGCAGCTTCGCCGCCGCGGGGTCGTGGTTTCACTGTGGTCGCGCCCTTCTCATCGGCTTCTTGCCCTCATGTTGCGCGGCAGAGACTGGGACGGCTCCAACGTCCACGCGGACCACATCGACTTCCTCCGTCAGACGCGGCGGTTGCCCGGCAGGGACCATGTGTGGGTCCGTCTTGCGCCGGAGAGGGAGATCTCGCTGGCGCCGGAGGAGGGCGAGCGGGTAATCTTCCGCTCGCACTGCCTGCGTAGCCTCGGCCTGCCTGCGAGCGGCTTCTTCCGTTCCTTCCTCGAATTCTTCCAGCTCCAGCCGCACCACCTTACTCCAAACACGGTGGTGCTGTTGTCTACCTTCGTCACTTTGTGCGAGGGCTTCCTCGGCATCCTTCCCACCCTCGAGCTCTGGGGGGAATTCTTCCAGTCCAAGCTCGGTACCGCCATGAGGGGCGTGCCGGCTCAGAGCGGCACCTTCATCGCAGTGCGGAGGCCGGTAGCCGACAACCCCTTTCCTGCCATCACGCTGATCCAGTCGGTGAAGCTCTGGCAGAAATCCTACTTCTATGTGAAGAACGTCGCCCCGCAAGGCGACTTTGTCAACTTGACAGCTTATGTAGCCAACCCGCCGGCTGGGAGGCAGCCCCAGTGGTCCTATTGGGCCGGAACGCTGTCGCCTGCTGGAGCCGCCGCCGTCGCGCGACTCTGGATAATGGTCCAGTCGGAGGGCCTGACCGGGCCCGACCTGCTAGCCGCCTTCGTGGTGCGCCGGGTGCTCCCGCTCCAAGGCCGCCCTCATATGATTTGTCAAATGAGCGACCAACTCGATCCGAGTCGACTGTGTACCAGGGAGATGTCTCATGCCGAGGTAGCTCTCATGGTGAACTACCTCGCGGACTGCAAGCTCACCGACGAGTGGCAGTATGGCAAGGAATCGTACTCCCGTGCCAATCCCCCGCCTATGGTAAGATTTCTTTTTCTTCTCTTCTATACTTTTGTCGCCAAGTTTCTCTTGGCGGACTCTGACCAGTCGGTTTGTCTTGGCAGAGCCCCCTCCTTCGACCGGTGGCCGGGGCAGCGGGGGTGGAGCGCCAATATCTTCCCGACTGGGCGACGCACGACTTGGACGACCCTGACTTGGGGGCGGCCGCTCTGGACGACAACACCGTGGGGGGAGGCGGCGAGGCAATCGGCTCCGGACTTGGAGCCAGCTTCGACGACTGGCCGGATGATGACGAGGCGGAAGTCGTCCCGCGCCGCCAGCCGGCGTTCGATCATGGCGCGAGTTCATCTGCCACGCCGGCTGCCCGAGGCAGCGCGCAGAAGCGCCGGGCCGTGCCGAGCCTATTCGGCAGTCGGCCGAAGAAGCCCAAGAGCGCGGCAGCGGCGACCAAGCGGGACGAGGCAGCCGCGAAGGCTGCCCACTTCCGCAAGGTGGTGCAGCAGCCACAAAAGGTGGGTGGGTTGGGTGGTGAAGAGTTGGAGTCGGCCACTGCCTGTTGCGTCGTTGCAGTCCCCGGGCCGACTGCTGCAGTCCCCGGGCCGGGTTCTGAAGTCCCCGAGCCGGGTGCGACTACGGCAGTCCCCGGGCCGCCTGTCGAAGTCCCCAAGCCGCCTGCTGGGTTCCCCAAGTCGGATCCGACTGCATCAGGGGCAGGCGGTACGAAGATGGAGTCTGATTCTGGAGATGGCTTGACAGACGGTTTGAGGAGGCGTTGGAGAGAGACACCGGTTGGTATAGCTTATCGGGTGGAGCCGATTCGTGCCATGGCATCTGCTTGCTCGTTGTCGGCCCGAGGCACGTGGAGGAACTCGCATCCTTCAAAGTATTCGCTGATTTGCTGAACAAGGAATCGGTAGCTCGCCATGTTTGCGTCCTTGGCGTCCCAGTCGCCGGATGATTGTTGGACTACCAAATCCGAGTCACCATAGCACAGGATCCGGCGGATGCCGAGCTCTTTGGCTAGCCGGAGCCCGTGTATGAGCGCCTCATACTCGGCCATGTTGTTGGAGGCGGCGAAATGAATTTGCAATGTGTATCTGAGGTTCTCGCCCTTGGGAGAGGTGAGGACGATGCCGGCTCCCAAGCCGGTGCGCATCTTGGATCCATCGAAGTGCCTCCGCCAATGAGTGGAGTCGGGAGCCGGCGGTAGGTACTGGGTCTCGGCCCAGTCAACAAGGAAGTCGGCCAATGCTTGGGACTTGATGGCGGTGCGAGGCTGGTAGAAGATCGTGTAAGGAGCCAGCGCAATGGCCCACTTAGCCACCCGGCCGGATGCATCCCAGCTGCCTATGATCTTGGCAAGCGGGGCTGTACATACGACCATGATGGGATGCTCTTGAAAGTAGGGCTTCAGCTTCTTGGCGGTGAAGTATACTCCATAGCACATCTTCTGGTAGTGCGGGTAGTTTTGCTTCGAGGTGGACAGTACTTCGCTCAAATAATACACCGGCCTCTGGACTAACTGAGCCCGGCCTTCTTCTGGGCGTTGGACCACAATAACTGTGCTGACCACTCGGCTAGTCGCGGCAATGTATAGGAGCATGGGCTCTTTCTCAGTCGGCGCCGCCAAGACAGGTGGCGTGGTCAGCATCTTCTTCAACTCGTGAAAAGCTTGGTCTGCTTGGTCGTTCCACTCAAAGTGGGTGGACTTCTTCATGAGTCGGTACAAGGGGAGAGCCTTCTCTCCTAGCCGGCTGATGAAGCGTTTCAGGGAGGCCAGGCACCCGGTAAACTTTTGGAGGTCTCGCAGCTTGGTAGGAATCTCCATTCTCTCTATGGCCTTGATCTTCACTGGGTTGCACTCGATGCCGCGTTCGGAGAGCAAGAAGCCTAGAAGCTGGCCGGCTGGTACTCCGAACACGCATTTCTTAGGGTTGAGCTTGATTTGAAACCAGCGCAAGTTGTCAAATGTTTCTCTGAGGTCTTCCAGCAAGGTGCTGCGCTTCTCCGTCTTCACCACAACATCGTCGACATAGACGTGGGCATTTTTGTCGAGTTGCTTGAGGAGGCATTTCTGCATGCAACGCTGAAAAGTGGCACCGGCATTTCTCAAGCCGAATATCATAGTCAGGTAGAAGAAAGCTCCGAATGGTGTGAGGAAGGCGGTCTTCAGGCGGTCGGCTGGATCCAACTTGATCTGATGGTAGCCTGAGTAAGCATCCAAGAAACTCAACAGCTCGCATCCGGCTGTGGATTCTATCACTTGATCGATTCGAGGCAAGGCAAACGGATCTTTGGGGCAGGCTTTGTTGAGGCTAGTATAATATATACACATGCGCCATTTATTGTTTTTGTTCAATACAAGGACCGGGTTGGCAAGCCACTCTGGAAAAAACACCTCCATAATGAAGCCGGCTGCCTGAAGCCGGGCTATCTCTTCTCCTACAATCCTTCTCTTTTCCTCCGACAGTCGGCGGAGAGGTTGTTTGACTGGTTTTGCGTCTGCTTGGACGTGTAGCTTGTGCTCGGCGAAATCCTTGGGAACACCCGGCATGTCCTTTGGGGACCACGCGAAGATGTCCCGATTCTCATGGAGGAAATCGACGAGCTCGCCTTCCCATTTGTTGTCCAGGTTTGCTCCAATGACGGCAAACCTCTCCGGGTTCTCTGGGTCCAGAGGTATCTTCTTTGTTTCCTTGGCCGGCTAGAAGGAGCCTTGAGCATCATATTCCTTGGGGTCGGGGGACAGGGCCGGCTGCTTGCCGGCCATGGCCACGACACGGTCCAGCATCTTATTTTCTTTAGCAATCACGAGGGACTCGGGCAGCCGGCTGCTGGCTGCAGCACACTCGAAGGATTTCTTGTAGTCTCCGGCTATGGTGATGATCCCCTTTGAACTTGGCATCTTCATCTTGAGGTAGGCGTAGTGGGGCACAACCATGAACTTGGCCAGGGCAGGTCGGCCAAGCAACACGTGGTAAGGGCTCTCTAGATCCACCACTTCAAACCAGACTGCCTCTCGGCGAAAGTGATCCTTGTCTCCGAAGAGAACATCCATCTTGATCTTGCCGATTGGTGAGCAGGACAGGCCGGGTACGATGCCATGGAACACAGTCCGGCTTGGCATGAGTTGCTTCGTCTTGATGTTCAGCTTCTCCATGGTGTCGTGGTATAGTATGTTGATGCTGCTCCCGCCATCAATCAGTACATGGGAGAAATGGGCAGCCCGCCTTTCTGTCGCGAGGGTGGCGTCTAACACCAATGCATAAGAGTCGGGAGACGACATCACCTCTGGGTGATCGGCCCGGCTCCAGCTGATGGGCTTCTCAGACCAATGCATAAACTCTGGGTTGTTAGAGGCGACCGCGTTGACTTCTTGGTGTTGTCGGCGCCGACTGCGCCTGTCTTCAGTTTGGCTTGTAAAGACGACATAGGCGGTGTGCTCGTCCGGGAACTCGTCTTGAATGGCTCCGACTTCTGGTCGAGCAGCCGGATGCTGAGGGGCTGGAGGTGGCTGGCCAGCAGGTGGAGGCGGCACCAGCCCTTCGCCTTTGGAGATCCGCGTGAGCCAATGACACTTCCAAATCATGTGGTTGGATGGCTTCGCGCCGCTGTGGAACTTGCAGGGGGCATCAAGGGTTTGCTCGTAGGAGAAAGCCGGCCTGCCGCCCTTCTGCTTCTTGGACATGGGCCGCTCTTCAGGTTGTTCGTCTTCGACTGTGGCTACTTGCCGACTGGTGGAAGGCGGCATAGGGGCCTTGCGCTTGTTGTCGCTCTGGTAAGGGCGTCGATTGGAGTCACCAGTCGGCGTCTTGGGAGCCGGAGCGAGTACCTTTCCAGAGGCATCCACTCGAAGCTCGGTTTTCATTGAAGAGTCGGCCGTGGCGTACTTGTCTTCTATGATCAGTAGCTCATCGAGGGTAGTCGGCTCGTCGTAGAGGAGCCGGTGCTTGAGGAGGGTGCCCTCTCGGCACCCGGCGGTGAAGTACTCTATGGCTTGAACCTCATGCACCCCTTCGCAGGCGTTGCGGAGCTCGGCCCAACGCGTGAGGTAGTCGCGAGTTGATTCGCTGGGCCCTTGGATGCACAAGGAGAGCTGGCGGGGCTTGGGAGGCCGCTTGTATGTGCTGGTGAAATTGCGGATGAAGACTTCCGTGAAGTCTAGCCAGCTGTTGATGCTTTAGGGCTTGAGGCTATTCAACCAAGTGCGTGCCGTGCCTTGAAGCATGATCAAGACATACTTCACGGCGACGCACCTGTTGCCGTTTGCTATGCGGACTGCGGTGGAGTAATCGATCAACCAGTCTTCCGGCTTCACGGAGCCGTTGTATTTTGGCGTGTCTCTTGGGAGCGAGAACCCTTTGGGGAAGGGTTCGTCGCGGATGCGGGGCCCAAAGCAAGGCGGGCCGACATCTTCTTCTTCTTCTAGCGCCAGGGATCGCGCTAGGCGGTCGATCCGGTGGCGGGCGTCATTCTCGCCGACTCCTGCGCGGTGGCCTAGTCGGCCACCGAGAGTCGGATGCATAACAGGCGGCGGGGTGGGATATCTCTCCCCACGAGGCGGGGGAGGAGGCGGATCGCCTCGTCGTTCCATAGCTCAGGGGTGGCCTTCTGCGTCGTGCTCGATGGTGAGCTGAGTCCGACTGCGGCTAGCAGCCGACTCCTTGTCTTTTCTCGCGCGGGCGCCGTCTGCAGTCGGCGTCCGGGATGTCGTGCCATGCTCTCGGCGTTGGGGAGGACTTTCAGCCCGGGCGCTGGCTTCATGCCGCTCTGCGGCCGCGTCGATCAGCTGCTGGATGCGTCTAGTCATGTAGGGGAGCTCGTCGGCCCCCAGCCCGTTCAACTCGTCTACGGCCGCCTGAACGGCACGCAGGTTCTTGAGTGGCGTGGCGTAGACTAGGCGGTCTGCTCCCAGCATGCTGGCGATGGCCGCGCCGCGCTTCTTGACGATGCCGGCTCGCCTCGACCCGCCAGGAGGCGGCGTACCAAAGGCGGCATGGTCGACTTCACGCTGGTGAGCCTCAGTGAGGCGTCTCATGCATGCCATCTTCTGCCCCTCTGCGATGAGGGCGAGGCGGCGTACCTCCAGTGTCTCGGCGTCGGCGTCGGCCGAGATGGGGGCTGACAAGTCGTGTAGCGCCGCTTGTAGGGCGTCGCGGGCGTTCTCGCCTGAGACGGCGTCGTGGCTGATGACCAGCACCTCGGTGACAGCGCTGCTGCCACTGTCGGCTCGAGGAAGAGGGTCATCGATGATCACCACATTGGTGGGGAAGGCGTCAAGCGATGCCGTGTCGGAGCCGACAAGCATCGGGTCGGTGGAGCCGACCGACTCCAAGTCCACACCAAGCTCGCTGGAGACGTGAAGCTGGTCGAGGAGGCTGACGAGGCGGCTCTCGGGGCAGTCTGTGCCCGCGTCGGACGCAGGCTCGTCAGAGATGCGAGCCTCGCCAAGAAGATCGGCGAGGCAGCTCGCCACGCAGGCGTCATCGACGCCTTGCAGCGCGTTGGGGCAAGCGCCATCGGGCGTGCCGGGATGGCTACGCCCGCTGGGAAGGAAAAGGGTTCCCGTCCAGAACAGGTCTCCGGACGACGGTGCACCTGGCCCCATGGTGGGCGCCAAATGTCGGGTGGTAGGTGCGACATATGCCAACGGGTGGCTTATCATTGTTGGAGCCAGTAAGACATCGCCGGTGCCTGGAAACGGGATAAGGCGAAGACATGCACGCCCGTGAATCTTACCCAGGTTCGGGGCTCTCCGTGGAGATTACACCCCTAGTCCTGCTCTGCGGGGTCTCCGCATGATCACTAGATCAACACGCCGTCAATGTCTGTATTCGCCGGCTTCTCCGCCGACCGCTGGGGCCCGCCGAATGGTGGGTCCCGCCAGCTGCCGGCCTCTTGGCCGACAGGCCGGCCCCACCGCCTGGGGGTCTTGCCGGCGGCTGGTTACTGTAGCCTCGCCCCTGATGACGAGGGCTTTGCCGAGGTAAGCATGGCTACAGTGCTGCCGCCTGGCGGGCTCTCACTGTAGCCTTTCCTTGTCTTGTCTCCTTAATGATGCACATACTTCGAGGGAGTGGGGTAGCCGGATATTGGGAGCCGGCTACGCCCCAGGCCGACTGGGGGAGGCTTGGCCGTCTTCAAGCATCTCTCTATCTGAAGGGGTCCACCGCCCGCGGGCCATACTGACAGCCCGTCATGGGGGGCGTCGTGGTCAACATGGCAACAGTGCTGCGCCGGACGGGGGATGGCCGACCCGTACGGTGCACAGTGGCCACGCGTGCTCCGGGATTTGGGGGTGGCAGGCCGTACTGTAGCCACACCCCGTCTCGTCACCGTTATGTGGGTGCAGCCCTTGAGGGTGCAATCTTGGCCGCTTGCCGGGAGCCGGTCTTCTGGTGGCCGGCTTTTGGGAGTCGGTCCTCTTGTGGCCGGCTTCTTGGAGTCGGTCATCTTGTGGCCGGCTTCTTGGAGTCGGCCATCTTGTGGCTCTCTTTGGGAGGGTTTTTAGGGCCGGGCCGTCTTCCAGTAGTTGGTCCATGAGATAGCCGGCCAGGGGAAGGCGGCCCTGTGCTTTGGGTGCTTGAAGGCTTGATCGGCCCGATAATTTTTGAAGAACCAGGGGGAGTCGGTTAGGCTACCCGTGGTCAATTGCTCCGACAGCCCACCTGCTCTGGCCAAACATTTCTTGCCCATCACCGCCATCTCGCCGCCATCCCTGTACCATGAAGCCGAAGGCTCGCCCGCTCACATCGTCTGCAGTCCCTCCTCGCGATGCCGCCGCGCTGCCAAGCACGCGAGCAGCTGGTGGAGCCGCGTCTATGCACGCAGTGTACAAAGAGGAGGACGAGCGCATGCTCCAGCACGCCGGCGAGGAGGAACTAGCATTTCATTGTCGTCTCCGCCTGCGTGGAGGAGGCGCGCATGGTGGCTGTCGCGGCAGAAGTCGGTCGCGCCCGCGCCGAGCCCGCAAACCGAGTGCGGATGCGGAATCTACCTTCGAGACCTTGAATGCCACGTGGATCCTGCAATCTGAAGGAGCAATTTGGGTCAGTCGACTCTTGTGAGCCGTTGGATGCTACATGGATGGCTAGAAGGGCTTCTTCAACCTTCAAAATTCATGCACTGTTCATCTTCTCAGCCCGCCACACGCCTAACCGCCTGCCGCCGCCGCCCCCCCCATTGAATTTGACTGAATATTTAACTGACAAAATGTTAGTGCATGTCAACAAAAACTATATCGTTGGTTTCGTATTTGAACATAGTTTTCAATGATATAATTTTAGGTGACATGCATCATCATTTATCGTACTATATATAATGTTAGTTCAATTTTTGGTCATACTAATCTATAGTAAGGTGCCCGTGCGTTGCACGGAAGAGTGAAATGCATTGACCGGGGAGTTGTTTATTTTGACCAGGGAAATGTGTAACGGGTATCGATAGGTTTCTTCGGATATTATTTCATCTCTATAGCTCACTAACATCTAGGTGAAATAGATAAAAAAAGTATCTTTTGCAAACAAAAGCGTTCAACTGTTCAACCTGCATCCAAAACTTGTGAAGAAGTAACACTTATTGTGCTTTGCAAGAAATGATCTTTAAGAATTAGTTTTTGAGTATCGATTGATATACATGTTGGCTACAGATGACATGGCACTTTCGTATAGTCAATAGTTGGCTATACTATTAAGTATTAACCATGCTCTTATACACCTAGACGGAGGGATTAAATCAGGATGACTTGGAAGGGGGCAGAGGAGATGTAAGAAATGGTTCATCATAAGTCTTTCACCAGTACTGTAGTAAAAAAATTGTACATGGAAGATTCTAGACTAAACCATAAATAGATACACTTTTATTCATGCGCGATACTCCAATAGAGCAAGATAATGCATGGAAGTCTCCACATGCTTAGACAGCGGATTACATTGAGCGAAGACTAATGATCAACATTTAACTTGGTAATGCATATGTCCAGGGTGAACCTCCTTGGAGTCTCTGTGCACCATGTTGGGGGCCAAATCATACCATGCATCTTCCATGTCCACATCGGTGGGAAGGTCCCAGCTCGGCACAGTCCTAGTCAGCTTGATGTAGCCAGTGTCGCCGCCCACGTACCTCTGAGGGGTAGTAATAGTGAGCACGCACCCGTACATCGGCCTCATGTCAGTGTCAGTGTCAGTGGCGTCACCCCTGATGCACACTATAGAGACGGGGGGCGGCCTACACGGGCCTCGCCGGTGCCCACGATCAAGAGGAAGACGCTGTCGTCCTCCTCCGAGACTAGCAGGCGGCGGTGATCCTCCAGCGACTCCGGCATAGTGAACGGGTAGCACATCTCGTACTTGATGTTCTTCGTCGTGAGCGAGTAGTGATAGACGGACGACTGCGTGAGGTGATGCACGAGGTTCGCCGGCGAGCCCCAAAACGGCATCGGGCACACATAGCAGTAGACGAAGGGCTTCTTGCAGGCATCGACCAGGCCGTCCATGAAACGGGAGTGGCTGTAGGGGACGGTGCGCCAGTTGAATATATGAGCAAGTTACTACAAGATTTAGTTTGAATAAGCACAAAATAAATCATGACGGCTATAACAGAGAGTAAACTAATCATGTCGACTAGCATAGTAGATGAACAGATCGAATCTAGGACACAGACTAGAGACATGAATTCTACCACGATTTCGAACAGGAAGGACAGAAACAGATACGGTGCAATGGGAGCAGCACCGTTGGCGTTGAGGTTGTCGCCCATGTCGTTGAGGAAGAGGTTGCCGAGGTCGGGGAAGAAGTCATCGTCGGTGAAGTCGTCGCTGCCAGCAGTCGCGAGAGTGCGCTCCCCAAATTCCAACAGCGCCCGCCGAATGGAGCGCAGGAGGGAGTGGCTGTAGGGGAGGTTGCGGCGGCCGAATGGAGCGTAGGAGTAGCACACGAAGCAGTAGATGGTGCTCCTCCCTATAGTCTCTATCTCTACGCTTATCTCTATCTCTACTACTCTTCTTTCTTTTTTAGAATATACTAGTAGCTGTCAAATCGAATAGTACTATGCCGCCCACTGCACGCCCGGCCTCCTCGCCTCCATCAAACCCCTTCGTTAAACCCGCATGCAAACCGAGAAACCTACTACGGCCCGCGGGAGGAAATTTGCCGGTTGCCGTTGGAGAATAATAGAGTCACGTCCAATCCATTTGAGTTAATTGCGTGTATGATTCTCCCTCTATAAAAAGTTAATTGCATCCTTAATCTTGTATTCTAAGTATTCTGTGGGTTCCACTGTCAGTACAGTGTACATTACTTGCAGGTTGGCTACAGATTCGTACAGAAAGTTAGAAAGAATCGAATCCATCCTTAATCTTGTATTCCAAGTACTCTGTGGGTTCCACTCCCAGTATAGTAGCGAAAGAAGTATATATCAAGAAAATATAAAAAGCTATAGTTTAGGACAGGATTCAAACTCAGACCATCGCGCTGCAAGCATCCGGCCTGGACCAGTACACCAAGTGTTCGTTGCGGACGATGCAGGAGATACACCTTTATAGCAATAAGCCCATCTGTTGCAACGGATCCAAAGTAGAATAATACATATTGACAAATTTGAAAGAAAACAGTTTATTTTGATATACATATCACTAAAATTATCTTATGTTTCACTCCAAATATATTCTTTGGGCTGTTTTGATGAGGTAAGGGAGGAATGTGGTTGGTTTCAAGATACTAAGGGGTTTTGTGTAAACTGGAGCAGAGAAGTGGGAATTTTTGCAAAAGGCCACAACTTACATCACAACCGTTAGATGCAGATCTAATGGTCAGAAATGGCGGATGGCAGACACACCATCATCACCAACTGAGTCTTTTATAGGAGTATATAAGTATAAGTAATATAGGAGTAGGAGTAGAGAAAAAACCGAGTTGGTGATGATGGTGTGCCTGCCATCTTATAGTATAGACTGTATGATCTATATCTGACGGATAGAAAGCAAACTATGACAATTTTACAAAAGATACCCGCACCTCTCTCCACATTTACAGATAAGGCCTTGCCTTGTTCATCCTTATCTCCCACAACCTCATTGCCAAGCAATTAAAAAAGGAAGTCTCTGGAACAATCTGGCATGGTGGCTGCTGCCGGCGCCGTCCATCCCCATGCCTCCGCCCAGTCCGACCACCAGTCACCACCACGCCCCACTCCTCCTCACCTTATTTATCATCTTTCTCGAGATATAATTTTTTCGATGAAATGGTCGAGATACCATGTTTCCGATAAAATTCTCGAGATATCATTAGTTTTTACACATGGGATTACTCCTGCATGGGTCAATCACAACAGGTGTTTTGGAAAAAAATACATCTGGATGTTCCGTGCAATGCATGTGCATCTTGCTAGTTTTTTTGCATATAATTCCAAACACCACGTAGACACGGTCTTTGACCATTTTACAACTATGTTAGTATCATTGTTAGTGGTTGTCCTTGGATGTTCTAAGCTCTTCTAGCTCTTTGGTAGTTCGTCTTTTGCTTCCTATTTTCTCGAATACTTAATGTATCGCGAATAACTTTCGGGCTTGGTTTCCCTTAATGGAAATCGAAAGGGGGGAAACCCTTCTTTGATCAAAAAAATCATTGTTAGTGGTCAGCCAGTGCAAGTTATAGCCCCGGGTGTTTTAACCTTTTTTTAGTAATGATATCTGGCGATTGTTCGCCACGAGCTCAATCATGGCGAATCCCACGTAACTGTCAGATTTCCATCCGACGGTGGACTGTTTTTAAGCCATAGTATTTGACAAAACTGCCACCCTTACACACGTATTTTAACTGCATCGCGGGCGTTTGCAACTGCCATGTCTGCCGGTGAACGTTTGCTGGGGATTGGAGTTAGCACCGATGGCGGTCCGTAGTCGTTCCATGCTCGGGCATTGAAGTTTGTAACTATTTCAGATTAGAATATACTAATCCTCCGGTGCTAGTAGTAGAGCAGAGTCCTGCTCCACTACTACTTTAGTGAAGCAAGTTAGGGCATAGTAGTAGGTACTGTAGGGAGTACCAGTACTGTGATCACTCAAGCAAGTTGTCTAGCATCGATATGACCCTACGCTGCTGGTATGTGTCTTGTATGTCAAGCGGCGTGCTGTAGTCATCATCACCTGTCCACTTCCTGCAGCACATATTCTCTTCTCCATCCTTGTCCACACATAATCGTCCAATCTTCCATCCCCGCCCAGGCGCCTCCCCCCTCTTCCGAAACCCAAGCACTAACAATGGCAGAACCGAGCAGCGTTCGCCGAAAGAGTGGCTGGAATTCACTCCCCACAGTGGTAATCAAGCTCATTGTTTTGCGTGTGGACAATCTCAGTACCATGCCACTCACCGCGTGCTCGTCGGGGCTGTACCGTTTACTCAAAGCCCTTGGGCCGGAGCTTTTTAAGCTAGCTCCTTGCTTGCTGATGCCGCCTGATCTTCAGAAACGTCGTGTCATGCAGCATAACTATCGTAGGGTGGCAAGCATCAACCCTCTTGACTGCGATCCGATCCCCGTCACCCTCATCTACATTAATGGTATGTACTGGGTCACCATGAACACGTCTTGGATGGTGCTCGTTGACGGTGGCGGCAGCTGGATGCTTGTGGAGGTTTACACCCGGCGATTGATCCCCCTTCCTTCGATTAACACTGCACTGCTTTGGCACCGCAGCCTAGAATACTCGGAATCTTACAGTAGCCAACATGATACCAAGTTTGATTTGCTCAAGGTTGTAATCTGCCAAGTGCCCACAAGATCTGTGAATTATAAAGGCTTCAGGCTAATTGCGTTCTTCAATTGCGGTCTCGCCTATCTGACAGGTCACTGCGATAAGTGGATAAATCTGCACGTCCATCGCAGGATCATACATCCTCCATGGTTCTCTGATGCCATTGAACACAAGGGATTCATTTACGCTATCGACGCCTTCTATGGCTGGACGTATTGCTGTCCTACTCCAGCATCGCTACAAACGGCTGTTACAGCAGTATGTTACTTTCCTATGATATCATGATGGCTTGCTTATATTACTGTCAACATTTACTGAAAAAATATTCATGTTCATAACATGCTATTCTTAAGACTGACTACATTAAGAGCCCTTTTTTATTTGACTCCAACTTGATATTGAAGGAAATATGCCCTAGAGGCAATAATAAAGTATTATATATTTCCTTATATCATGATAAAATGTTTATTATTCATGCTAGAATTGTATTAACCGGAAACATAATACATGTGTGAATACATAGACAAACAGAGTGTCACTAGTATGCCTCTACTTGACTAGCTCGTTAATCAAAGATGGTTATGTTTCCTAGCCATAGACATGAGTTGTCATTTGATTAACGGGATCACCTCATTAGGAGAATGACGTGATTGACTTGACCCATTCCGTTAGCTTAGCACCCGATCGTTTAGTATGTTGCTATTGCTTTCTTCATGACTTATACATGTTCCTATGACTATGAGATTATGCAACTCCCGTTTACCGGAGGAACACTTTGTGTGCTACCAAACGTCACAACGTAACTGGGTGATTATAAAGGTGCTCTACAGGTGTCTCCAAAGGTACTTGTTGGGTTGGCGTATTTCGAGATTAGGATTTGTCACTCCGATTGTCGGAGAGGTATCTCTGGGCCCACTCGGTAATGCACATCACTATAAGCCTTGCAAGCATTGTGACTAATGAGTTAGTTGCGGGATGATGTATTACGGAACGAGTAAAGAGACTTGCCGGTAACGAGATTGAACTAGGTATCGAGATACCGACGATCGAATCTCGGGCAAGTAACATACCGATGACAAAGGGAACAACGTATGTTGTTATGCGGTCTGACCGATAAAGATCTTCGTAGAATATGTGGGAGCCAATATGGGCATCCAGGTCCCGCTATTGGTTGTTGACCAGAGAGGTGTCTCGGTCATGTCTACATAGTTCTCGAACCCAAAGGGTCCGCACGCTTAAACTTACGATGACAGTTATATTATGAGTTTATATGTTTTGATGTACCGAAGGTTGTTCGGAGTCCCGGATGTGATCACGGACATGACGAGGAGTCTCGAAATGGTCGAGACATGAAGATTGATGTATTGGACGACTATATTCGGACACCGGAAGTGTTTCGGAGAAGTTTCGGATTAAACCGGAGTGCCGGAGGGTTACCGGAACCCCCCGGGGAAGTATTGGGCCTTAGTGGGCCTTGAGGGGAGAGAGAGGGCAGCAGCCAGGAAGTGGCGCGCCCCCTACCAGGAGGAGTCCTAGTTGCACTAGGAGAGGGGGGCGCAGCCCCCTTTCCCTCTCCCTCTCCCTCTCTTTCCTTCCCCCCTTCTTTTCCTAGTAGGACTAGGAAAGGGGAGTCCTACTCCTACTAGGAGGACTCCCCCTCTCTCCTTGGCGCGCCTAGGGCAGCCGGCCTCCCCCTTGCTCCTTTATATACGGGGGCAGGGGCACCTCTATACACACTTGATATACGATATTTTAGCCGTGTGCGGTGCCCCCCTCCACCAGATTACACCTCGATAATACCGTCGCGGAGCTTAGGCGAAGCCCTGCGTCGGTGGAACATCATCATCGTCACCACGCCGTCGTGCTGACGAAACTCTCCCTCAACACTCGGCTGGATCGGAGTTCGAGGGACGTCATCGAGCTGAACGTGTGTAGAACTTGGAGGTGCCGTACGTTCGGTACTTGATCGGTCGGGTCGTGAAGACGTATGACTACATCAACCGCGTTGTGATAACGCTTCAACTGTCAGTCTACGAGGGTACATGGACAACACTCTCCCCTCTCGTTGCTATGCATCACCATGATCTTGCGTGTGCGTAGGAAATTTTTTGAAATTACTACGTTCCCCAACAGTGGCATCCGAGCCAGGTTTTATGGGTTGATGCTATGCACGAGCAGAACACAAGTGAGTTGTGGGCGATATAAGTCATACTGCTTACCAGCATGTCATACTTTGGTTCAGCGGTATTGTGAGATGAAGCGGCCCGGACCGACATTACGCGTACGCTTACGCGAGACTGGTTTCACCATTCGGAGCACTCGTTGCTTAAAGGTGACTGGCGGGTGTCTGTCTCTCTCACTTTAGTTGAACCGAGTGTGGCTACGCCCGGTCCTTGCGAAGCTTAAAACAGCACCAACTTGACAAACTATCATTGTGGTTTTGATGCGTAGGTAAGAACGGTTCTTGCTAAGCCCGTAGCAGCCACGTAAAACTTGCAACAACAAAGTAGAGGACGTCTAACTTGTTTTTGCAGGGCATGTTGTGATGTGATATGGTCAAGACATGATGTGATATAATTTGTTGTATGAGATGATCATGTTTTGTAACCGAGTTATCGGCAACTGGCAGGAGCCATATGGTTGTCGCTTTATTGTATGAGATGCAATCACCATGTAATAGTTTTACTTTATCACTAAGCAGTAGCGACAGTTGTAAAAGCAATTAGTTGGCAAGACGACAACGATACTAAGATGGAGATCAAGGTGTCACGCCGGTGACGATGGTGATCATGACGGTGCTTCGTAGATGGAGATCACAAGCACGGTGCTTCGGAGATGGAGATCACAAGCACAAGATGATGATGGCCATATCATATCACTTATATTGATTGCATGTGATGTTAATCCTTTATGCATCTTATCTTGCTTTGATTGACGGTAGCATTATAAGATGATCTCTCACTAAAATTTCAAGATAAAAGTGTTCTCCCTGAGTATGCACCGTTGCGAAAGTTCTTCGTGCTGAGACACCACGTGATGATCGGGTGTGATAGGCTCTACGTTCAAATACAACGGGTGCAAAACAGTTGCACACGCGGAATACTCAGGTTAAACTTGACGAGCCTAGCATATGCAGATATGGCCTCGGAACACAGAGACCGAAAGGTTGAGCGTGAATCATATAGTAGATATGATCAACATAGTGATGTTCACCATTGAAACTACTCCATCTCACGTGATGATCGGACATGGTTTAGTTGATTTGGATCACGTAATCACTTAGATGATTAGAGGGATATCTATCTAAGTGGGAGTTCTTAAGTAATATGATTAATTGAACTTAAATTTATCATGAACTTAGTACCTGATAGTATCTTGCTTGTCTATGTTAATTGTAGATAAATGGCCCATGCTGTTGTTCCGTTGAATTTTAATGCATTCCTTGAGAAAGCTAAGTTGAAAGATGATGGTAGCAATTACACGGACTGGTTCCGTAACTTGAGGGTTATCCTCATTGCTGCACAGAAGAATTACGTCCTGGAAGCACCGCTAGGTGCCAGGCCTCCTGCAAGAGCTACGCCAGAAGTTATGAACGTCTGGCAGAGCAAAGCTGATGACTACTCAATAGTTCAGTGTGCCATGCTTTACGGCTTAGAACCGGGTCTTCAACGACGTTTTGAACGTCATGGAGCATATGAGATGTTCCAGGAGTTGAAGTTAATATTTCAAGCAAATGCCCGGATTGAGAGATATGAATTCTCCAATAAGTTCTATAGCTGCAAGATGGAAGAGAATAGTTCTGTCAGTGAGCATATACTCAGAATGTCTGGGTATAATAATCACTTGATTCAACTGGGAGTTCAACTTCCGGATGATTGCGTCATTGACAGAATTCTTCAATCACTGCCACCAAGCTACAAGAGCTTCGTGATGAACTATAACATGCAAGGGATGGATAAGACAATTCCCGAGCTCTTCGCAATGCTAAAGGCAGCGGAGGTAGAAATCAAAAAGGAGCATCAAGTGTTGATGGTCAGTAAAACCACTAGTTTCAAGAAAAAGGGCAAAGGGAAGAAGAAAGGGAACTTCAAGAAGAACAGCAAGCAAGTTGCTGTTCAGGAGAAGAAATCCAAGTCTGGACCTAAGCCTGAAACTGAGTGCTTCTACTGTAAGCAGACTGGTCACTGGAAGCGGAACTGCCCCAAGTATTTGGCGGATAAGAAGGATGGCAAGGTTAACAAAGGTATATGTGATATACATGTTATTGATGTGTACCTTACTAATACTCGCAGTAGCACCTGGGTATTTGATAATGGTTCTGTTGCTAATATTTGCAACTCGAAATAGGGGCTACCGATTAAGCGAAGATTGGCTAAGGATGAGGTGACGATGCGTGTGGGAAATGGTTCCAAAGTCGATGTGATCGCCGTCGGCACGCTACCTCTACATCTACCTCCGGGATTAGTTTTAGACCTAAATAATTGTTATTTGGTGCCAGCGTTGAGCATGAACATTATATCTGGATCTTGTTTAATGCGAGACGGTTATTCATTTAAATAAGAGAATAATGGTTGTTCTATTTATATGAATAATATCTTTTATGGTCATGCACCCTTGAAGAGTGGTCTATTTTTAATGAATCTCGATAGTAGTGATACACATATTCATAATGTCGAAGCCAAAAGATGCAGAGTTGATAATGACAGTGCAACTTATTTGTGGCACTGCCGTTTGGGTCATATCGGTGTAAAGCGCATGAAGAAACTCCATACTGATGGAATTTTGGAATCACTTGATTTTGAATCACTTGGTACTTGCGAACCGTGCCTTATGGGCAAGATGACCAAAACACCATTCTCCGGAACTATGGAGAGAGCAACAGATTTGTTGGAAATCATACATACAGATGTATGTGGTCTGATGAATATTGAGGCTCGTGGCGGATATCGTTATTTTCTCACCTTCACAGATGATTTGAGCAGATATGGGTATATCTACTTAATGAAACATAAGTCTGAAACATTTGAAAAGTTCAAAGAATTTCAGAGTGAAGTTGAAAATCATCGTAACAAGAAAATAAAATTCCTACGATCTCATCATGGAGGAGAATATTTGAGTTACGAGTTTGGTCTACATTTGAAACAATGCGGAATAGTTTCGCAACTCACGCCACCCGGAACACCACAGCGTAATGGTGTGTCCGAACGTCGTAATCGTACTTTATTAGATATGGTGCGATCTATGATGTCTCTTACTGATTTACCGCTATCATTTTGGGGTTATGCTTTAGAGACGGCTGCATTCACTCTAAATAGGACACCATCGAAATCCGTTGAGCCGACACCTTTTGAACTATGGTTTGGCAAGAAACCAAAGTTGTCGTATCTTAAAGTTTGGGGTTGCGATGCTTATGTGAAGAAACTTCAACCTGATAAGCTCGAACCTAAATCGGAGAAATGTGTCTTCATAGGATACCCAAAGGAGACTGTTGGGTACACCTTCTATCACAGATCCGAAGGCAAGATATTCGTTGCTAAGAATGGATCCTTTCTAGAGAAGGAGTTTCTCTCGAAAGATGTGAGTGGGAGGAAAGTAGAACTTGATGAGGTAACTGTACCTGCTCCCTTATTGGAAAGTAGATCATCGCAGAAATCAGTTTCTGCGACACCTACACCAATTAGTGAAGAAGTTAATGATAATGATCATGAAACTTCAGATCAAGTTATTACCGAACCTCGTAGGTCAACTAGATCAATATCCGCACCAGAGTGGTACGGCAATCCTGTTCTGGAGGTCATGTTACTAGACTATGATGAACCTACGAACTATGAAGAAGCGATGGTGAGCCCAGATTCCGCAAAATGGCTTGAGGCCATGAAATCCGAGATGGGATCCATGTATGAGAACAAAGTATGGACTTTGGTTGACTTTCCCGATGGTCGGCAAGCCATTGAAAATAAATGGATCTTCAAGAAGAAGACTGACGCTGATGGTAATGTTACTGTCTATAAAGCTCGACTTGTTGCGAAAGGTTTTCGACAAGTTCAAGGGATTGACTACGATGAGACCTTCTCACCCGTAGCGATGCTTAAGTCTGTCCGAATCATGTTAGCAATTGCCGCATTTTATGATTATGAAATTTGGCAAATGGATGTCAAAACTGCATTCCTGAATGGATTTCTGGAAGAAGAGTTGTATATGATGCAACCGGAAGGTTTTGTCGATCCAAAGGGAGCTAACAAAGTGTGCAAGCTCCAGCGATCCATTTATGGACTGGTGAAGCCTCACGGAGTTGGAATAAACGCTTTGATAGTGTGATCAAAGCATTTGGTTTTATACAGACTTTTGGAGAAGCCTGTATTTACAAGAAAGTGAGTGGGAGCTCGATAGCATTTCTGATATTATATGTGGATGACATATTACTGATTGGAAATGATATAGAATTTTTGGATAGCATAAAGGGATACTTGAATAAGAGTTTTTCAATGAAAGACCTCGGTGAAGCTGCATATATATTAGGCATTAAGATCTATAGAGATAGATCAATATGCTTAATTGGACTTTCACAAAGCACATACCTTGACGAAGTTTTGAAGAAGTTCAAAATGGATCAAGCAAAGAAAGGGTTCTTGCCTGTACTACAAGGTGTGAGATTGAGTAAGACTCAATGCCCGACCACTGCAGAAGATAGAGAGAAGATGAAAGATGTTCCTTATGCTTCAGCCATAGGCTCTATCATGTATGCAATGCTGTGTACCAGACCTGATGTGTCCCTTGCTATAAGTTTAGCAGGGAGGTACCAAAGTAATCCAGGAGTGGATCACTTGACAGCGGTCAAGAACATCCTGAAATACCTGAAAAGGACTAAGGATATGTTTCTCGTTTATGGAGGTGACAAAGAGCTCATCGTAAGGGGTTACGTTGATGCAAGCTTTGACACTGATCCGGACGATTCGAAATCGCAAACCGGATACGTCTTTACATTGAACGGTGGAGCTGTCAGTTGGTGCAGTTCTAAGCAAAGTGTCGTGGCGGGATCTACGTGTGAAGCGGAATACATAGCTGCTTCGGAAGCAGCAAATGAAGGAGTCTGGATGAAGGAGTTCATATCCGATCTAGGTGTCATACCTAGTACATCGGGACCAATGAAAATCTTTTGTGACAATACTGGTGCAATTGCCTTAGCAAAGGAATCCAGATTTCACAAGAGAACCAAGCACATCAGAAGACGCTTCAATTCCATCCGGGATTTACATCAGGTGGGAGACATAGAAATTTGCAAGATACATACAGATCTGAATGTTGCAGACCCGTTGACTAAGCCTCTTCCACGAGCAAAACATGATCAGCACCAAGACTCCATGGGTGTAAGAATCATTACTATGTAATCTAGATTATTGACTCTAGTGCAAGTGGGAGACTAAAGGAAATATGCCCTAGAGGCAATAATTAAGTATTATATATTTCCTTATATCATGATAAATGTTTATTATTCATGCTAGAATTGTATTAACCGGAAACATAATACATGTGTGAATACATAGACAAACAGAGTGTCACTAGTATGCCTCTACTTGACTAGCTCGTTAATCAAAGATGGTTATCTTTCCTAGCCATAGACATGAGTTGTCATTTGATTAACGGGATCACCTCATTAGGAGAATGACGTGATTGACTTGACCCATTCCGTTAGCTTAGCACCCGATCGTTTAGTATGTTGCTATTGCCTTCTTCATGACTTATACATGTTCCTATGACTATGAGATTATGCAACTCCCGTTTACCGGAGAATCACTTTGTGTGCTAGCAAACGTCACAACGTAACTGGGTGATTATAAAGGTGCTCTACAGGTGTCTCCAAAGGTACTTGTTGGGTTGGCGTATTTCGAGATTAGGATTTGTCACTCCGATTGTCGGAGAGGTATCTCTGGGCCCACTCGGTAATGCACATCACTATAAGCCTTGCAAGCATTGTGACTAATGAGTTAGTTGCGGGATGATGTATTATGGAACGAGTAAAGAGACTTGCTAGTAACGAGATTGAACTAGGTATCGAGATACCGACGATCGAATCTCGGGCAAGTAACATACCGATGACAAAGGGAACAACGTATGTTGTTATGCGGTCTGACCGATAAAGATCTTCGTAGAATATGTGGGAGCCAATATGGGCATCCAGGTCCCGCTATTGGTTATTGACCGGAGAGGTGTCTCGGTCATGTCTACATAGTTCTCGAACCCAAAGGGTCCGCACGCTTAAAGTTACGATGACAGTTATATTATGAGTTTATATGTTTTGATGTACCGAAGGTTGTTCGGAGTCTCGGATGTGATCACGGACATGACGAGGAGTCTCGAAATGGTTGAGACATAAAGATTGATATATTGGACGACTATATTCGGACACCGGAAGTGTTCCGGAGAAGTTTCGGATTAAACCGGAGTGCCGGAGGGTTACCGGAACCCCCCGGGGAAGTATTGGGCCTTAGTGGGCCTTGAGGGGAGAGAGAGGGCAGCAGCCAGGAGGTGGCGCGCCCCCTCCGAGGAGGAGTCCTAGTTGGACTAGGAGAGGGGGGCGCAGCCCCGTTTCCCTCTCCCTCTCCCTCTCTTTCCTTCCCCCCTTCTTTTCCTAGTAGGACTAGGAAAGGGGAGTCCTACTCCTACTAGGAGGAGGACTCCCCCTCTCTCCTTGGCGCGCCTAGGGCAGCCGGCCTCCCCCTTGCTCCTTTATATACGGGGGCAGGGGGCACCTCTATACACACTTGATATATGATATTTTAGCCGTGTGCGGTGCCCCCTCCACCAGATTACACCTTGATTATACCGTCGCGGAGCTTAGGCGAAGCCCTGCGTCGGTGGAACATCATCATCGTCACCATGCCGTCGTGCTGACGAAACTCTCCCTCAACACTCAGCTGGATCGGAGTTCGAGGGACGTCATCGAGCTGAACGTGTGTAGAACTTGGAGGTGTCGTACGTTCGGTAATTGATCAGTCGGATCGTGAAGACGTACGACTACATCAACCGCGTTGTGATAATGCTTCCGCTGTCGGTCTACGAGGGTACGTGGACAACACTCTCCCCTCTCGTTGCTATGCATCACCATGATCTTGCGTGTGCATAGGAAATTTTTTCAAATTACTACGTTCCCCAACAGATATGATGTTGTAGGCCGCCTGGTGTCCCTACCCTTCCTAATCCCAGAACCTTTCAAAGAGAAGCGACATGGCAGTTGCAGGTGGTTCCTGGCTCGATCAGACGACGACGAACGATTGATGATCGTTCGCATGTACCAGACGTGTTGTTTCGCGGAATACAATCATAGTCACTCCAAGGTCTTTGAGCAGGATCCCAGCTTCTCTAGGCCTTCAGGAATTTTTGACTGGAGGTTGGTAAGTAGCCTTGGTACACGCTCTCTGTTTCTCGGACTGAATTATCCGATTAACCAGGAGATAACTGACGGCAAGGATAATGATGGCAGCGCGGTTTCGTTTATCAGGCAAAACTGTGTGTACACAGCGTGCCATGCGTCTTGGCATGCACCATACCCTGATATGTGCCGCCACGCTCTGCAGCCCAAAGTAGGAGAGAGGGTCGCAAGTATCATACTTCGACCTGCTGGCTGGAGTTTCCCCCGTCAGGCACCCATCTGGTTCAAGCCGCCAGCCAATCTCCATAGCTTAATAAATAGTAACGTCTAACTAAGCCAGTTAGTTAGATGCGTACACTTGGTGTAGTAGGATCTTTATTTAGTTTGATGCATACACTTGTTCTTTTTTTGGTAGCCCTTTTGTAATGATGGCTGATGTTTGGTTTGGAAGAGAGAGCTGCATCTTTACTCTTCTGGCCTGCTTACTGCTTCTCTTGCACCCCCAGCCCTGGTTGCTGCTGCTGCTGTTTTCAATATACAATCAGTAGTATATTTCGTCTGTTGGTTGAATAAATGTGTTGTTAGAACGACAAACACAATGTTTTGGAAGTCGTTGCATGGTCCGATCCTTTAGTGCCCCGTACCGTACGTAGCGCATACTATTTTTCGTAGGAACACATTTTCCACTTGTTGATAACATGCATCCCACTGATGAAGGCCAATAGAGGAGCCCATAATTAACTAGAAGGGAGGCTCTCCCATGAATCAGGCCCAGGTACATGCTCATGGTCCCCTAAACATAAATAAGTAAATAATTAAATAAATAAAGCTAAATGCTCATGCACCCGTTCTTTAAATTCACGATTTAACAGGAGGATATTATTTCCTATGATAGTGTCGTTACATTTGGTCGATATAATTCTTAGGCAAAGATAGCGACCAGTCTTCTCTCTCCCACCATTTTCTTCCTGCAACCAGCGGACCCATGCAAATCGTAGTCAACGTCGTAAATAGTTCCGGTCCATTTTTATTTTTCACTAAGAATGTCCAACCCAGCCCAGCACATTGGCGACAGCACTTTATCCTCTGCCTTGGTGCGCTCGTCGCGGCGCCGCCATCCGGCCCTGTCAACATAGTGAATCGGGGGAGGACTGTAGATGTGAGTATGACAGTACAGACCCACTAGGTCCACTCCCGAACACAAGCAAAGCGCCTCTTTTACTACTCAGATGCACCCCTCATTTTTTACTCTAATCCACCCTGGTGATATCTGGGACCCACATCATTTTCAACGTATAGTCAATTAACGATAGAATTGAACATTTTTTTTGAGGATTTGTTCGAAGCAGCAGGCTATAAACTGGGTTGTGCGGTCTCTGTTGCCCGTCTAACAACATGACCAGCCCAGCAGTTTTTTCTTTGGGAAAATAGGTAGGCCACTATTTCTTTTTGAAGAATACCCAAGCTAGGCCTATTTGTTTTCTCCAACTTACTGGGCTGCAAATCTTTCAAGACGAGGAGGGATGCATTCCGGCCTGGCCAAAGAGTTTGGTCAGTATCTGTTAAAAGTAAATGGGAAAATTAGTTTCTTTTATTGTTTTTGTTCTTCACTGATATTTTATATTTAATTGGATTTCAACATGACATAGTACTAATTGATTTTTAAATTTGTTTTAGTATGTCTAATAATTTTCGGATTAAGAATATTTTGTTCCCCAGCAAAAAAAATTGCAAATTTTCAAAAATTTCGCACATTTTTAGTTCAATTTTTTAACCCTGGTACTGACCAGAAAATGGGAAGCAATCCTAAAAATGGAAAATGGGCTGCAATAAATTCTATATGAATTAGAAAATGAGTAAAAATTATAAAAATAATAGCAAATGGGTTGTACACGCCACAAATTTCGAGGCTGACTTGTTTACGCAAAGCTTTGTCAGTCAACACACAATTCTAGCAACAGTGACTGTTGGGTGTCCATCCAACGAACGACGTGCTTCTTCAATCTCTAATCTTCCTGCTCTAGCCGCCTAAACCAGCGCCGGCGGGAGTGTCTGCTCCCTCCTCTTGTGGCCCGCTGTCATGCCACACAGGCTTCACGGGCCCACCCTACTCCCTCCGCTAGCCTGGCCACACGCAATGAACTGCCTCCTTATTATGCGAAAGAAAATGATTCCTCCCAATGACATCTGGGGCGCACCGGTTCGGAGGCTGGCCTGTGGGCTTACTAAGTTGAGCGTACGCAGGGCTTTGTCAACTTAGTCAACAAACGATTCTAGCAGCAGTGACCGTTGGATTTGAATCGAATGGTCCTGTTTTCCTCAATCGCTGCTCTTCTTGCACCAGCCGCACAAACCAACACCGGCGAGACCGCCTGCTCCTGCCTCCAGTGGACGGCTGTGCTGCCGTTGAGGCCTCACCGCCTCCTACTACTCCCACCGCTGGCCAGGCCCTGTGGCGACGGCAGGCTCACACCGCAGCCGAACCAGTGAACCCTCGGACTCCTCTCCGCGTGGGCATCCACTGCCGCGTCTTCCCTGGCTCCGCGTCGTCCCCTTCCTAGGCCTCGCCATCGTCCACCACCCTGGTGCTCTTGGCGCGCCGTGGTCAATGAACGACATCCATCGGACGTGGACTTTATGTGGAGAGGCTGGCAGCTGGGTCCACGGTCGCACACAAGGAAATGCCTCCTTATTACGCGCAAAATAATGATTCCTCCACCTGACATCTGGGACCCACCAGAAGGGCCTCTGTATTTCATGAAAAAAACGTTCCCCCCGCTAACAATTCGGACCCACCAGCTATAACTTCGCACGCAAGGAAGTGCCTCCTTATTACACACAAAAACATGAATACTCCCCCTGCTAGCTGGGACCCAGCTTAGTGGGAGGCTAACATGTGGGCCTACTAAGTTGACGGGGACGGAGGGCATTGTCAACTTACTCAATATGAACGATTCTAGCTCCAGTGACCGTACGATGTCCATCCAACGACCATAGTGCTTCTTCAACCTCTGGTCTTCTTGCTCCAGCCGCCCAAAGCAGCGCCGGTCGTGTTGCCTGCTCCTGCCTCCCGTGGCTGGCTGTGCTACCGCGGAGGCCTCACCGCCCCCTACTACTCTCACTGGTGGCCAGGCCCTACGGCGACGGCAGCCTCACACCGCAGCCGAACCAGTGAACCCTCGTACTCCTCTACGCGTCGGCATCCACTGCCGTGTCTTCCCCGGCTCCGCGTCATCCCCTTCCTAGGCCTCGCGGTCGTCCACCGCCTTGGTGCTCTTCGTGCGGCATAGTCAATGTGGTCAATGACCGACTTCCATCGGAAGAGTACTATATGTGGAGAGGCTGACAGCTGGGTCCATGGCCGCAGCAAGGAAGTGCCTCCTTATTACGCGGAAAATAATGATTCCTCCACCTGATAGCAGGGATCCACCGGACGGGCCACCGTATTTTGCGAAAAAATTGTTTCCCCCCTAACTGCTGGGACCCACCAGCTACATCTTCGCACGCAAGGAAGTGCGTCCATATTACGGGCAAAAAAATGATTCGCCCCCTGACAGCTGGGACCCACCAGCTACATCTTCGCACGCAAGGAAGTGCCTGACAGTCGAGACCCACCTGGTCGAAGCGTACGTAGCATTTCATTCTGGTCGTGAACGTGTACGTACATACTGGTTGATCTAGAGGCGCGCACGTGTCGTAGTAGAGGCGCGCACGTAGCATGTACACGTACGTACAACAGCCAGGGTGCAAGAAAGTAAATACGGCCATGTACGTACATACGAGCGGTGTCTCGAACGCCTACTCGCGCGTACGTACGGCCAAGGATCATGTACATGGCTGGGTCGGAACGGAAAAACTGCGTCGTCGTCGTGTTCATGGGGAGGCAACGGAATGCGTCGTGTTCATCGGGAGGCAATGAAACGCGTGTTGTTCATCGGGAGCCAACCGGCTTGGACGGAACAGCCGATGGAAACGAGGCCTAGCGTGCCGCAGAACGGAGGAATCAGCCTTGGTGTTCGACCGGCCACGATAGAAACAGGATCCTGTTCATCGGGAGGGGTGCGGCGTACCGCAAAACGGAGGAAACGGACCTCCTACGGTCGAAACGGGGTCCTGTTGATCGGGAGGGGTGTGGCGTATCGCAAAACGGAGGAAACGGACTTGTGTTGGAGCGCTACGGTCGAAACGGGGGTCTTGTTCATCAGGAGGGGTGTGGCGTACCTTAAAAGGGGACTCCACGGGATACTGTTCATCTCCACCATCGACTGCCTCCACGGGCTACTGTTCATCCACTGTCGACCTCCTCCAGCCTCCACCTGCGACTTTTCATCCATGGGCTCCTGTTCATCCAACCTCCACTGCGCGCTCCTCCACCGGCTACTGTTCAACCAGCCCTCTCCACGGGGTCCTATTCAACCACCCCTCCACTGGCTACTGTTCATCCAGCCCTCCACCGGCTACTGTTCATCTAGCCCTCCACGGGGTCGCCCTGTTCATCCAGCCCTCCACAGGGTCCTATTCATCCAGCCCTCCACGGGGTCATGTTCATCCAACAGCTCGATCGATCGGTGTCCTGTTCAGCCAGCGGCAACGGCCTCTACTACCACGGGGTCCTGTTCATCCAG